>NW_016158630.1:0-39378 GCF_001687245.7 Rhagoletis zephyria
AGCTGAGAAAACGGCTTTGAATTTTTCCAACACCAATTTGGCAAGAGGTCTCTGCGCTTCTATAAGCCGCATGGGCAATGTGTATATTTTTTAATCTTTAAAAAAAAAATTGTAAATGCTATAATCACTTTTTTAAAGGTAGAAAAGGCAAAAAAAGGCAAATATCTTAAAAAAGGCAAATATCTTAAAAAAGGCAAATATCTTAAAAAAGGCAAAAAAAAGCAACATCAAATGTGTATACATGGAATCAGGGAAAGCTAAATCGTGGACATTCTTAATCGAATATACTCTATCTCTTTAGCAGAAAAAAAGGCAATTTCCATAAAATCCGTTCCCTGATTATAATCGTATACAAAAGAATTCACTTACAAATTTTGCCGTAAATTAGTTTGTAAAAAAAGTAATTTTGGCGAAAAGCCTGTGCTATCAGAGGTTGCGATCTGAATATCAAGCTCTTGCTACTACACGTCTTTTCGTTATCAATGCCTTCATTGGGGTTCGATGAGATCCCACTAAACACTAATGTTAGAGAATTATTGGAAAACGATTCGAAATCTAATATGCTTCTCTAAGGTAGAAGGTTAGAAGACGATTAGAGAAACTGTCGGGGATTATAGTATTCTCTACAAAAAGGGGAATTAGTTATTGTTGATATCGAGAAAAAATTTAGATATCTAATCGTGTTCGAACGTTGAATTCAAATTGGCTCCAAAATGTCTAGTGTTTTTTGAGTCATTTTCTAAACGATTTCTAAGATATTGCTCTAACTTTATTGTCGATTCCAGAACTACATACATACATTAAAATTCTAATGTAAAATCAAAACGATTCTCTACCGTTAGATACTTAGTTCGATTCAAGCGCTTTCTGAAAAAGCTTACTCGATTAATGCTGATCATTTGATTAATCTTGCCATTCCAAGTCTGTGAGCTATAGCGTGCCGACCACTGGCCTCTAAGAACATAATATTTTGTATCTTTGTGCTTTTTTCTGCTGTACCCGGTTTTGTAGATTAGATACTATTTGTAGCTTTCGATGAAGTTAGTCATCCTGAGCGAAGGTTTCATTGTGGCACCATCACACACATCACAGCTTTGCCAATTAATGATGCCACCATTACAAAACGTGTTGCATATTTCCTAAACGGGGGGTTTTTTTTTATTTGTCTTATGTTTAAGACATTATCGGCGGCAACTGCGTGATTTTCTAAAGTAATTATATATACAATTATTTCTTAAACACCCTTTATGTTCGTTCGTGGCAAGCAACTTGTTTAGTGATTTCGTGAAATAAAGTTTTTTCGCCCATTATGCGTTTGTTCTCTTATATTCTTTTTATTTCTATGTAAGTGATTCTCACAATCATGTAAGATTATGCTTTGTTTATTCTTAGTTCATTATACTGTTTACGTGTGTCTTTCTGCTTACTTCTCTCACCACCATTCTCATGTCATTCAAGCTAAATGTCTGCTCGGTTTTGTGTCTTCCTTTCTAGGTCAACAGCAGCATTGTTTCGATGATTTCCATTTTCATAATTTTGATTTTTTTCGTTTTTGTAAAATGACTTAATTGTTTGTCACTGCAGTAGTTTTTGTCATACTACTTAGTACTTTTTTCTACAGAAAGACATTATTTTTTAGTCAGTCTGAAAATTTGAAATTCAGTCTAAGCTAAGCTCATCCACTCGTTGTATTTCAACGAACATACATATGTGGATGCTCTGGTTGTCATATCTATTGACTCACCAGTTATACATATTTTGATATCTACACACTTCTATGTACATATGTCTGTGCCTATCTAGAAGTCACTCTGTCAGAATTGCGTTTTACAAAATTCCACACTACTCATAAAACATTTAATGCAAATATCAAATTTTCTCATACTTTACTACGAATACACTATCTCAAATAACTACACATATGTACACACCTGCTTGTCTGCACTCACGCCACACCATTGTCTCTGGCCGCCTTATTACGTCGTTTTCTGTGTATTTTGCGGTTGCTGTTTATTCGCTTAATTGATTCCACCTTCAGCTTAAATTTTTGCATATTGTTTTTATTATTATTGTGTTTTAGTATTGCACACATTATTTTTTGTTTTATTTGTTGTTGCATACATATGTGCATATGCTTAGTTGAAAGACCAATTTGTTAGAAATATTAGCTTACAAAATATTGGAATGCAGAAAATTCTTACGGCAGCTCGAAACGGTTCAGTTTACGCTGAGTTGTCTGTCAGTCGGAATGAGATAATTTAAATTAATGACTATTGGTAATTTACATATTAAAATTGTTTGCAATAATGTGTGGAAACGTGTTCTTTGAAATGGAAATTCCTAAATGTTGATACATATAGAACATTCATAAATATGTATTTACATGTATATCAAGGACATCATCTAGGAGATCTATGATATATTCAATGCCAAATTTCTTTTCCTAGGCAGGCTCTTAGGACCTTTTTATTTTAGGCTCGTAGTTGGTAAGATTGTCNTATAAATATGTATTTACATGTATATCAAGGACATCATCTAGGAGATCTATGATATATTCAATGCCAAATTTCTTTTCCTAAGCAGGCTCTTAGGACCTTTTTATTTTAGGCTCGTAGTTGGTAAGATTGTCTGGGAAATCATAACTTCTCTGTAAACTTATGTCGTTACCAGACTATTTATAAAGCTTAGTAAATTGCCGAGAGAAAGAGAATTTTAGCTGATCCAAGCTCACCACATCTGTCCTAAAAATGTACCTTGTGCCGAAGACCGGACAGTCACAGAGAAAATCCTCCTACCTATGATGGCCATATGTCGCCGTCCTGGTTTCCCAAGCCGCAGTGACTGGACTCAAGGAAAAGTCCAGTTCTTGCAGGGCTTAACTGTCTTTACCGACGGGTGAAAGATGTAATGCGTAGTTGGTGCAGGAGTTTTGCAAGAGTTTTACAGGCCGAAACGTTTGCAATTAAGGAGGCAGTAAGTTACATCAAGGAGAATGTAACCGCGGACCTATCAAGTTGCGGCTCCGCCCTGAATGTATCCTACGCAGTGGACACGAGGGCATCGCTCACGGTGATCAAAGCAAAAATTACAGAAATTTATGACTCGATGACAGAGGTGGAACCGTACAGCATCGTATAGGAATACCCCGCAATTCTGGGTGCCCTACGACCCACCTAAAACCAAAGCTCTCTTAGGAGTGAGTAAAGAAAATACCTACAAACTTATGGCGTTTTCGTTTCTACCGAAAAATGTTACCACTTCTTTGCCCTTTACGCACAAATACTAAGAAGAGGGCAATGAGAAGGCAACATTTTCTGTAGAAACGAAAACGCCCTTACTGTAGTGTGCACAGGGCACTGGCCCGTTAAGATACATGCTGAGAGCATTGTCTCCCTGTAGGGAAACCCCGAACTCGTGATCCAAATTTGTAGTTCCGTACTAGATCTTTATCGCCAAAAACGAAACAGTCCGATAGTAACTGGATGGCCACCAGTTCAAAAGCAGCGATATGTGGTACTTTTAAAAAACAATTTTAGAAATCTATATCTAACATGACGAATTTAGAACTGGTACAAAACTATAGAAAAAGGGATGCAGCACGAACTAGATCTCATCTGGCGAATTTTAAACTATATCGAAACTACTGAAAAAGGGATGCAGCGGGGGGCTTGTCTACTTTAAATAGACTTTTGCTTGGCGGGTTTTTCGTTCAAATACGCTTACAGTATGCACGTCGCAGATGCTTTTTCATAGTTTGGTAATACAAAACTAATATTTGTGTTAACATCTTAACATTTTGGGACCTTCTGGAATATAACCAATAACAGTCAGCACCTCTGCAAATTCAGCTAGAGCCAAAGGTATGTAAACGTGTTTTCAAATGCTCAATTAAATTTACATTCATTCAAGCAAATTTGATTTCAGATTGAAAATACATTTCTCTGCAAATAATTAAAAATTGCTACCGTGGTAACCCAAAAAGAAAACATCTTGTTACTTTTTTCTTTTACAACTGGTTCGAAACTATAGAAAATGGGGTGCAAAGCGAACTAGATCCCATATGTCGAATTTAGGACTGGTTCTGAACTATAGAAAAGGTAATGGTTTGCATCCAAAAGAGATTTAGTAGTGGTCTTAAATGCACTAGAAGTGCACCAGTTCAAAACTAGAGATTTTCCCCACAGGGATTGTCCTTCAGTATGTTCTATCGCAGTTACGATGGCCCGCCCTCAAAAGAGGCAGTCGAACACTTTCTATGCTAATGTGCAGAGTATTTCAGAATGCAGTTGCCCCTCTGTATGACGTACTGAAATTCATTAATGCCGCCAAACGGCTGTAGCTTGCACGCGTGTTTGGAACGCCAAACATGTGACAATCCCGCTAAACCAACCAACCAGCCAAGGCTCGTAGCTAACTCCTTTCCTTCCCTGTTTGGCCTTTTAAGGAAACACTTAGTTCTTTTGTAGGTGCCAGTACTTTTGCAACCGTTCTAATAGGACCTATTTATTTCGGGTATGCTAGGTACATAAGTCAACTTCCTCTCTTCCAGGCTCTTTAATTGGCTGCGGTACTATTGGTCGGCTCAAAAGAAGCCGCGACTTGCAAACTCATCAGCCACTGGTATACTTATGCGTTCAAACTTGTTCCATTTCGAAACATTTAGGAACTATTCTTGAAGAGGTACCAGTAGTTTCCAAGGTTTTTAGGGCAATTGGACAGTCAATGAAGACCTCAAGGGGATTTCTGCACCACCTGCTACTTAAAATATTGCAAAGATTTCGGATTGAAAAATCTTTGTCATTATACTTAAAATATTGCAAAGATTTCGGATTTAAAAATCTTTGTCATTATACTTAAAACGGAAAAGCCAGATGTCGGTCGTGAAGCTTCAATCCCAATTTAATTTTTTTGAGCCGCTGTACAGAAAGTTTTGAGAGGAGCTTATGACTAGACATCGGAATTCTATGAAATTGCCCCTTATCTCCCTCAATGTGGCGCCAATCAGGTGGTAACCCTCTTGAAAAATATTTTCGAAATAAATTTTCCTTACAACTCTCGTTAGGCACCCACATCAAAATATTTCATTTATCTTAACTTAATTGATTTTGAATTTCCAAATAGGTGGCAGCCCCCTTAAAAAATAATTTTGAAACAATGCCTTTGGAACCTTTCTTTTAATAATATAATAATAGTCTCCCCGTCCTCTGGCAACAAAAAAAAAAAAAAAATAAAAAATTTCGTACAAACGTGGTAACACTTTCGTTACCACAAAGAACATCACGGTGCAGCGAACAAAGGTGGCGCCGTCAGTAGTACCGCTACTTTAGAATATAAGGGAGCCATAAACATAGCCAGCATCCTTATTTCCAACCAGAGATCATGGTTATGTTTTATTCTGTTTGTTAAGTTGTATAATTGTTTTTAATTGAAATGAATTAACGTTGGATTTTGGTAATTTTTTTTTTTTGTGGAAAGTGTTACTAATTTTTTCCGTACAAAAAAATTGTTGAACATACTTTGTATGGAAGAAAATGCGCGAACAAAAAATTGCCAAAAATCAACGGTAAGTCCAAGCTGCACCAAAATTGCACATTATTATTTTAAAATTTAATGCGCTACTAAACTGCATACCCAAAAAAATTCTAGAAGGTCTAATTAAAACTTTGATCAACATATTATAAAATTCGTGGACTGAAAAAATAATAAACATTTTTTAAACAAAGAATGCTAGCCAAAACTTGCTAAAATAGCTTTTCTCTATTTACATTCTCACCAAAGTATACATATATTGTCTGTTGTTGTGTCGATCAATTTTTAAGTTTTTGTCTCTTTGTTTTGTTTTGATTAAAACTGTTTTGAAGTATGTTATGTCTTTTTATTCTAAAAACAAAATTGTATATTTGGATTCAATGCTTTAAAAATGTCCCAATTTTTGTCTGGTCACCGTAAATAAGTATCGGTCATATCAATAGCACCCCCATTTCTAAGGGATATTGCTTGCCTCTCGTGTTTATTTATTTATTTTTAAGCCCACATACATCCTGCAATTTTTCGTCCAAATTTCAAACTTTTATCAGAAGTATTCGAATTGGTTTGCATCGCTAGTACATATGCCACCATAAGCATAATATTGATATGACTTGACTTAGCCTAATGTTGACGAACCGTCCATTTGCTTAATACTTAGTGCCCATACAAAAGCGTCGAGCGTTTTGGCTAAAAGCCAAATATTTACAAAATATTTGTGGCCTTACGCTGCTCGTATTTGCATTTTTCATTTTGTTTTTTTTTGCTAATTTCTACAAAAATTCGTGGACAACTTACATACGCATACAATAACAAAAACGAACGAAAATGAAAAGCTAGCAAAAAAAAAAAAATCAAAAACGGCAAATAGGAAATGAAGTTGCACATAAATTCCGCTCAATTTTTTGCATTCAGTCTGCGCGTCTAAAATTTATCTTTTATTTTTTATGACTAATAAAATTTTACTTTTCCTTTGCTACAACAAATTTGGATGCATTATTTATACCAATTTTGTTACTGCTTTACATTTCTTTTGCAAAGTTTGAATCTTACGCCGCTTGGCTGGCGGCTGCATTTTGTTGCACTTTTCGGAGACGCGAAACATTTTGCCAATACTTAAATATGTATGTATGTATGTATGTATGTATGTATGTGAATATGAGTATTTGCAAAACTGGGTCAATTTATTGCATTCTTGTGCAGGCGTAAATGCTTTGGAAATAAAAAAAGAAAATTTGGCGTAGCGCTTCTTGGCAAATGACGTTTCGATCGGCCATCTTACTTTGATTTATGATAGGAATTTTACTTCACAATTTTTTGTATGCCTTTTTAATATTCATGTCGATTAGGAAGAAATGTGCACAGTGTATTGTTACTTAATTTTAAGTGCATAAATCTTACTTTCAAAAACACGATTTATTAATAAAATTATGTTGTTTTTAATGAATGCTTGTTTGAGTGTTTTTTTTTTCAGAAATTTTGTTAAATATAAATTTGAGAAAAATTTCTGAAATTTTTTCGCACTCACTCGCACAAGGTTCACTTGTCTACGGCGCGCCGCGGCGCCAAGAATTTTTTACCTTCACCCAAATTTTACGCTCACCTTCATTGTCGTTTTATGTTTACAAATGGGTAATGAACATTTTTACTTTCGTTGACCGTTGGCAGGTACGCCGCTGGCAAATCCCTTAAAATTGTTTACATGCCACATATAAATAATGTGCATGCCTTAAACATCGCACTTCACTTGTATCTTGTAATAAGGCTTTAAAATCTTATAACGCTGCCAGCATAATCGTGCATTAAATTTAACCTTAACACAATTTATTTTTTTTTTTTGGTGAAAAAGGAAAATAAATTTTCGTTAATTGTATTTGAACTTCAGAGCAGATTTTTGTGACAAAATTGTATTAAAAAAAATAACTACATATAATTTGCAATGACAGAAGTTATATTTATTATTTCGCAGATCAACACATCTTCTGAACAGATTTTTCAATGCGCCCACGAAGAACGAAGATAGTTTTTGAAAAATTCCCGTGAAGGCGAGAGCTGCAAATTTTCTCTTTTTGTGTATATTAGTCTTTAACATATAATTTTGTTTTAAAAAATTATTTTAAAATTTTAAGGATATTCAAGCATACAATTTTAAAGGGACATTTTCCATACCCATTCATCCACCATGCACCGAAAACATTTTGGTTTTTAATTCTCCAGAATTTTCTCTTTAATTTGATACCCACATTGTTGCAATATAGAAAGTACTGAATTTTTTAATCTTTTTTTAAGCAATCATATTTTTCAAATATCCCTTAAAAAAAAAAACCTGAGGTCAGAGAGAAAAACTAAAACTGTATACTATATTTGGCTCGTGGTTTCGCAAATATATTGATTTTTTTTTTGTATATAAAATTTACTGTCGCACCGTATTATATGATTATATACATTTCAATTGTTAGATAAATATTACCTTTCGAATAGTTGGCAACCCTAATCAAACCAAAACTCGTATTTTAATATTTCATTTAACTTGTGTATGAGTTAAATAAATTCGACTTTTCAAACAGGTGGGAAACCTCTTTAAAAGTATTTTCTATCTAAAATGTTTTAATGAATTTAGTTGAATTTGATTTGTTAAACACGTGGCAACACTCCTAAATATAGTTCAGAAATAATGGTTTTTCAATCGCATTTCCATTGATACCCGTCTTTAATAATTCATTTAACTTATTAAATATCTTCAATTCAACCTCTTAAACCGGTGGCAAACCTCTTCAAACACATCAAAAATATTATAAATTTTAAAACTAAAGATTCTGGTATTTGACACAAAACAATTTCCTAACCACCATCACGATGAGAAACAAATTTCGAAGAGGACTAAACTCAGGCTTGACTTCCTCAGAGTGGTTGAGACCTCACATGCCTCCGGAAAAAAAAATCAAGCTGAAGATGTGAATAGTTTCGCTTTGTAATCTCTATGCTCTTCTCGTTTACGGAGAATCTCTGAATGATTTCTGAAATTTTGTTTGAAACCCTGGCAAGAAATAGCAAGCTAAGAAACTGGTCTTGTTACCTTCTCGATGATATATTTTCCACAGAGTTTGACTTCGCCCAAAATTTTACCTGCCTCAGGATTGGGATGACCAGGCACTTTGGTTAAACATTTGAATTATTATTTGCTTGTTTTTGAGCCGAGACTTCGTTATATAAGCATTTTCTAACAGTACTATAACCGTCAACATATTCCGAATTGGCTATGTAGAGGTTTTCGAGTCGACACTCCGGCATACAGAGTCTTTAGCTAACGCTACTTTAACCGTCCATATATTCCGAAGGTTTTCATGCTGCAAATTTCTTCGTTATATCTATGAAGTATTTTTGTATGGAAGATTTCGCAGGAGCGAGGTTATTAGGAGACTCAGCAAACATTTTTTTTGTANACTTCGTTATATAAGCATTTTCTAACAGTACTATAACCGTCAACATATTCAGAATTGAAGTATTTTTGTATGGAAGATTTCGCAGGAGCGAGGTTATTAGGAGACTCAGCAAACATTTTTTTTGTGATGGATTTTTTTTGTTTTATCAAGGTTTGCTATACGTATCGAGGTTTCACTTTATAGATTTCAGCTATACCGTCAGACAAAATATGACATTTATAAATAAATGTTGGCATCAAAGCAGAAACTATACAGAAACCAATATTATCAAAATACTGCTAGTTAGGGTTGCCACTTATTGAAAAAAATATCGTGCACAAGTTGAATGCCGTGCTAAGTATAGGTATCTAACTATATCTCTTTAAGAAAACCTTTTAGCCGATAATCTAGACACTTTTTTGAATAGTGTTGCTACCCAATAAAAATTATCAAAATTAAACAATCAATCTATACTTTATGTATATTAAACAAAATGTCTACTATGTAGAACGTTTTACTTAAAAAAAATTTGGGCAGGGTTGCCACTTAAAAATATTATNCTATATCTCTTTAAGAAAACCTTTTAGCCGATAATCTAGACACTTTTTTGAATAGTGNTTCGACAAATTTTGTCGTTTACTTTTTTCAGCACGACAGTAAACAATGCCAATGTTGTCGAGTCGTACAATTTAGCCTAATTTACGACTTACGCAATGAGGCTGATTATCAAAATACTGCTAATTAGGGTTGCCACTTATCGAAAAAAATATCGTGCACAAGTTGAATGCCGTGCTAAGTATAGGTATCTAACTATATCTCTTTAAGAAAACCTTTTAGCCGATAATCTAGACACTTTTTTGAATAGTGTTGCTACCCAATAAAAATTATCAAAATTAAACAATCAATCTATACTTTATGTATATTAAACAAAATGTCTACTATGTAGAACGTTTTACTTAAAAAAAATTTGGGCAGGGTTGCCACTTAAAAATATTATTGTACTGTCTGACAAAATATGAGATTTATAAATAAACGGTATACAATATTGACATCAAAAGATAAATAAAATCAAGAGCAATATTAACAGAATACTGTGTTGCGCTACAGAGTTGCCATATTTAAAAAAATAAAAAATTTTTAATAAAGTGTGTTAGCTAAATACCATAGCATAATATATNGAATACTGTGTTGCGCTACAGAGTTGCCATATTTAAAAAAATAAAAAATTGTTAATAAAGTGTGTTAGCTAAATACCATAGCATAATTGTGGTATTCATGTATAGATATCTANGATAATCTAGACACTTTTTTGAATAGTGTTGCTACCCAATAAAAATTATCAAAATTAAACAATCAATCTATACTTTACATATACTAACCAAAATGTCTACTATGTAGAACGTTTTACTTAAAAAAAATTTGGGCAGGGTTGCCACTTAAAAATATTATTGTACTGTCTGACAAAATATGAGATTTATAAATAAACGGTATACAATATTGACATCAAAAGATAAATAAAATCAAGAGCAATATTAACAGAATACTGTGTTGCGCTACAGAGTTGCCATATTTAAAAAAATAAAAAATTGTTAATAAAGTGTGTTAGCTAAATACCATAGCATAATTGTGGTATTCATGTATAGATATCTAAGTGCACCTTTATGCTAATAGTTAAAAAAGTGTTACCATTTACCTGTCAGAAAAATACTATACTAACTCAAACGAAGGAATATTGGCATAACTTTAAGTACAGCCACTTTTTAAAAGGTGTTGCCAGCTAGCAAAAATTAAAAAAAAAATATCAACAACCAATACAACTATATATGCTATTGCGTATATTAAAAAGTCTAGTACAGACTTACTTAAAAAAACATTTGGAGCAGGGTAGCCTGTGAACACTATATTGATCACTATATTACAATATGGGTATAAAATTGTACATGTTATTTAAGAGCACCTTTGTGTTGAGAGTTTTTAAAGAGAGTTGCCGCATATGCAAAAAAAATTATCAATTCAAATAGATGTGTAAGTTAGCTAAAATATTACAGTATTCATATTAGATGAAAATTGTTGCACTTCATTTAAATTTATATCATTTTTCAAATGGTGTTGCCACCTAACGGAAATCAAAAAAAGAATAATTAATAATAAAAAATATCTATGCACTTAAATAAAATATCTAACAGAACGTTTTGCTTTACAAAAAAATTGGAGTAGGGATGCCACTTATAAAAAGATGTGTGTATGTATGTATGTATATCAAACAAATTATGCTAAAACACACTTTTTGCCGCAACTTGCCGTCTAACATTTATTTAGCTATCGATTTCTTTCGGACACTAGCTAGTCATGTACATTTTAATCTTTTATACGCGGTGGATAGAAGGCTTTAGATAAAATTGAAGTCATAGTAAAAATTTCAACAACACTATGTTAGTAATTTTTTGCACTTTTTTTCATTTCATATGTGAAAATTAGAAAAATGCCAAGAAAATCATAGCAAACTTGCGCGCAGACGGTTAAAACTAGCCAAATACTTTCTGCAGCTGCAGCTGGCCGACCGAGTAGACATCAGTCATACACTTAGGCGCTCATATTTCATATTGTTAAGCCGAAATGAAAAGAAAGTCTATTTTGGCGGATTAAAAACATTAAAAATAAATCAACAGCGGCGGCACAGTCGCTCATGTGAGCGCGTACAGCTGTATGGAAAACAAGAGCGAAATCATGTTTTTTATTTTTATTTGTAACAATTTTTCATGTAAACAAGACGACAGAACAGCTACAAAAATCTTAGAGGTATGTATGTAGGTAGACAGCAACACACATTTTTGTAGTAATAAAAAAAAAAACCTGGATGCAAAGCAAGCAGCCAGCCAAGTAAACCAGAAAATGACAGTTAAATACCAACAAACAAAAAAAGCGGAAATAAAAATCCATCAAAATTTGGTAGCTGAAACAAAAAGTGGGTCAATGAAGAGCGAAAGTTCGGCTTTGCTTATTGGCTTCAAGCCGAAAACAAAGTTACTAAAAATAGAAGTAAAAAAAAAATCTAAAAAAAAAAACATCAAAATCAAATGTGAAACTAGCAACAACTGTACTTACATATGTACATACATAGCTACACTAAATAAATTTACAAGCTACAAAAATAAGTGGAAATTTGTTGATATGACAAGCAGTCTAAAAATTGGCTAAACAAATTGAGAGTAGACAAAAAGTTATCGCAGCCACATTAAATGAGCCTGTAAAAGCCACAAAAATGATTGGCAAACAGCTTTTGGCTGTTGCTGGTGTTGTCGCTTTTGCTGTCACTGTTTTTTTTTCTGCTGAATTTTTTATGTGGGTTCCATGTTAACCAAAGCAACAAATTTTTAATTACATGCGATTATTTTAATTGGTAAATATTTAGTATGCATTAGAAAAAGTGGTGTCTTGTTTGTGAGCAGTGAACTTAGGATAAAATGCCAGTATTGCGCCATTGATAAAGAGAAGCTGCAATGTTGAATGCTCTGAGGCTGTTGTGTACTGGCTTAACTCGTACACTAAGCCCGGTCTGATGCATTGTACAATGGCTCCAAATCTGCCACAGTGTAAGGACTAGGAGTCCATTTTTACTTCTATCTTGCGGAGCACTATTAGACAATTTTATCGCAATTCAAACCAGTTCGGACTTTGCTTATATTGTCTGAAAGTAGTATACAGTAATAAAACACTCGATGGATCACCAAAAGTTAGCTCGTATTTTTATTTTATGTTCTACTAAAATTTTTATGTCCCGGCCTTAGCAGTTTTCTCAAAAGTGGAAAAATGGTTCAAATAAATGTCTGTGCGAAATTAAAGACATATAAATTAAAATTCCATGGAAAATATTTTCGTAGGACATTTGACTCATAAGCTCCCGCCTGAAGTGGTTATTTTGACACTGACTTCAAGAAACCCCTCAAAAAGCAAATTTGGAAGTTCGTTAGAGCAATAAAATCTTCTAAAGAATTATTCTTCGGAAAATTTTAATAGGGTTATTCTTAGGCAAAATTATCATGTCACTACAGTAAAACTTTCCAAAAATTCAAATAAAAAAAGGTACGCCAATAAGGACTAACAACTAAACCCGATTTTAATAAATTTTTGTCCGGAGAAGTCAAAGGGTCCCAAGTATGTTTAACCGACGACATTGTTTGACGGGAGTACTCGGGATTTCGGAGAAGTCTAGCAATGGCCAAATACCCATCCATATTCCAGGCGGAAGCCTTCGCAACCGAAATCTGTGTTCGCGAATGTGTTCAACANTTAGCAGTTTTCTCAAAAGTGGAAAAATGGTTCAAATAAATGTCTGTGCGAAATTAAAGACATATAAATTAAAATTCCATGGAAAATATTTTCGTAGGACATTTGACTCATAAGCTCCCGCCTGAAGTGGTTATTTTGACACTGACTTCAAGAAACCCCTCAAAAAGCAAATTTGGAAGTTCGTTAGAGCAATAAAATCTTCTAAAGAATTATTCTTCGGAAAATTTTAATAGGGTTATTCTTAGGCAAAATTATCATGTCACTACAGTAAAACTTTCCAAAAATTCAAATAAAAAAAGGTACGCCAATAAGGACTAACAACTAAACCCGATTTTAATAAATTTTTGTCCGGAGAAGTCAAAGGGTCCCAAGTATGTTTAACCGACGACATTGACGGGAGTACTCGGGATTCCAGAAAAGTCTAGCAATGGCCAAATACCCATCCATATTCCAGGCGGAAGCCTTCGCAACCGAAATCTGTGTTCGCGAATGTGTTCAACGGTGTTTACATGAGGCGATTTTCCAGACAATTTTAGAGACGATTAGTTGAATAAAAAGTTGGCTACATCCCAACTTCATCGGAAGCGATTAGTTGAAAGGCCGTCCACACCAGGCGATTGTTGCTTTCAACTAAAAGTTGCCTTTAAAATCGCCCCATATATAAATTGGGCCAGAATAGATATTGGGCCTTATGCATAAAAAGTGAGCTTAAGCTCAGACTCAATTTTTGCACTGAAAGGGTGAGCTCAAGCTCAAGAATTTGTACTGAAAAACGAGTCGGAGCTTAAGCTCACTTTTTATGCATGAGGCCCATTATGTCGGATAGTCAGGCAACATTAAAGGCCTTAGACTCATTGAGTCGTAGAGGGCACGTGAAGCGGTGTCGCGAGTCGTGAGGTNCAGACAATTTTAGAGACGATTAGTTGAATAAAAAGTTGGCTACATCCCAACTTCATCGGAAGCGATTAGTTGAAAGGCCGTCCACACCAGGCGATTGTTGCTTTCAACTAAAAGTTGCCTTTAAAATCGCCCCATATATAAATTGGGCCAGAATAGATATTATGTCGGATAGTCAGGCAACATTAAAGGCCTTAGACTCATTGAGTCGTAGAGCGCACGTGAAGCGGTGTCGCGAGTCGTGAGGTGACTCTCCGGATGCCGAACACTCATTCGGCACATCTGCATTTATTCTGCTCAGGTAGGAGTTCAACAGGCTGCGGTATCCAACCAACTTGGGTTATGGTAGTGCGAGTCTCCCGAGGTATACGAAGTTCTGTCTCGTCCACGTCAGGTGGCTGTGTTTCCAAAACGGCATTAATAGGTCGGGTGTTGGTTTAAGTCGAGACCGACTCCCAGTGAATGCCGTTTATGGCCTGTCGGTATGCTGTCGGGTCCAGAGTTTTTTTTATGAACCTCTGGACTTTGTCCGTTAGTTCGTTTAGCTGCCTTCTGATATGCCTAGGAGAGGGGTCTGCAGCAAGCAGGTGTCTGTACGGGTGTCGTCGTCTGCAGCACCCTAGTGGGAATCGCTTTCTTAGCATTTTGTTGTGCTCATTGGCGGGGAGGATTTGAGCCTCGTCATGGATGTAGGTGGTACTGTGGCGACATCAGACAGCATCTCGTGGCGGTGCGGAGTGCCGTGTTCTAGCAGGTCTGTAGCTTCATCCACTGCGTCCTGCCGGCCGCCCAATTGCCTTGTATGTTACCAACAATGTTTCTTTGAGTTGGCCTCAGGTGCTGCCGGCTAGCGGCTTGTGGACCTTCTTGCAACTCTGTACTCTTTGACAATAGAGGTTGTGTGTGCCGAGATAGAGAGCAGAGNTGTAGGTGGTACTGTGGCGACATCAGACAGCATCTCGTGGCGGTGCGGAGGGCCGTGTTCTAGCAGGTCTGTAGCTTCATCCACTGCGTCCTGCCGGCCGCCCAATTGCCTTGTATGTTACCAACAATGTTTCTTTATCTTGACCTCAGGTGCTGCCGGCTAGCGGCTTGTGGACCTTCTTGCTACTCTGTACTCTTTGACAATAGAGGTTGTGTGTGCCGAGATAGAGAGCAGTCTATCGAAGGTAACTCCGAGTATTTTGTGCTCGTTCAGGGTCGGCATTGGTTGAGTTGTAGCTTGAACTCTCGCCAACTCCCAGCCTATCAACAACCTTTTAGTATAGCAAGTACTACTTTTCAGTTTCACGCTGCGTAACGACAGCTTTTCTTTTTTGTAATATACTATTTACTTATTCACAATTTTCTAATTTTGCATGCCATTTACGCTACATTAATTTCGCATATGTTGGGACTCATTTTCTACTTTCTACGCTAACTACATTGCAGCTCTCTGCTTGCTCAGTAGCCCTTACCTGGTACATAGTTAGATGTCTTTTGTCACAGTTAGTTTATTAGTCACGCTTGCAATCGTATTGTTTTCCATAATCGTTTCGATTTCACTTTGCTCTAAAGACTTGTTACAAGTAATTCTTAAGCAAAAAAGACAACCGCCGTCAAACTTATATAAAAATTTAGGAGTACCGTTCATTTCTTCACGATATAATAATCGGAACTGAACCAAATTCGTATGGGACAACCCTTGAGGTACGCTGATGTGCCCAGAACCCCAGAAAGGAGTGTGTTCGGACAGCTTAAGGGAAGTGTGGCGATGTCCTCTTCAACGTCGTTCCAACAGATGCGATAAAGCGTGAATACCGATCGGGTTGTGTTCTGTCAGTACACTCCGTTGAATTTGAACCCAAGCGGATTCTCGTCCGCGTTTGGTTCATTCTTGGCCAGAAAGTCGTTGCAGTTGCTCACGTCCGGCTTTCGCAACGATAACCTGAGGACCATTTGTCTAACAGTAAGTCCGCATTTAGTCAAAGGCACTTTCACGCTCTCCGATTTCCCGATGTGATGGAGCTGAGTGCTTTCATACCCCGTCTTTCTCCTCCGATACATTTTGTCAGTTTTGATAAGATCTGGAGGTGCTTTCGTCGCTGCCGCTGGCCCCTCAGGTTCTTCTGATTTCTGACAAAGCTGACTCAACGGGAGGGAGTTTGTCCAGCTGCAGCCTTGTGGTAAGTTTTTCGTTTATATGTACCGGCAGGTATAAAAGTGCGGTCGCCCAATATGGATCAGAAGCAGACAAGGGAGCCACCCTTCTGGGGAACAAAGGCTTCTGAGCTTCGTCCGTCTTATGGTTCGTCGTTGCTTATCCTGTAGAGGTCCCTCTTGACCCATCTACGGGAACTCAGCCATAGGCAAAGATATTTCTCTTCGTACCCAGTCGAGCGAGCCTAGGGACACGATATCGAACAGAAAGTATCGATATGGTACTCATTTAAAGTATCGCTTCAAAAATATCGGGTACCCATTAATATCGGAATAAAAAGACTCGATATTCCAAATATCGATACCAAAATCTAAAAAATTTATCTAAATATAGATCTCGTATATAGGCCGCTGTGGTGTAATGGTTAGCAGTGCGCAAAGCTTGAAAATGAAAAACAGCCTCCTATTAAATNAGGCCGCTGTGGTGTAATGGTTAGCAGTGCGCAAAGCTTGAAAATGAAAACCAGCCTCCTATTAAATCAAAATCGTCGTTCAGAGTCGACATAAAACTGTAGGGACCCCTTTTGTGCCACAACATTAAGGCGCGCACGATAAATCGGAGGAGAATCTCGGTCAAACACTAACATATTGTGTAACAGCACGTAGAGATTGATGCGTTGACTTAAAACACCGAGGTCGTGGGGTCAAATTCCACCACATGCAATCCTTNTCGGTCAAACACTAACATATTGTGTAACAGCACGTAGAGATTGATGCGTTAACTTAAAATACCGAGGTCGTGGGGTCAAATTCCACCACATGCAATCCTTGCTATATTACAAATTTCTGCTCTTTAAAGCCCAATTTATATCGGGAAGAATTGTTAATAACATTATCCTTGTAATGTGAGTTTACGACATTCAATACGATACTAGGGTTCTGGTACTCGATTCCAAAAAATATCGTTTTAAAACTATCGAGTATAAAATATCGGCATCGAATGCCAAAAGTATCGATATGGTATCGTATCGAAATTCGTTTCCCTAAGCGAGCCTACTTGGCGTTTGGGCAAGAGATNAATGCCAAAAGTATCGATATGGTATCGTATCGTATCGTATCGAAATTCGTTTCCCTAAGCGAGCCTTCTTGGCGTTTGGGCAAGAGAGGTTATATACTCACTTCAATTTCCCATTGGGCTTCCTATCGGCTGCCTTATTTACTTACTAAGAAAGAAGCGCACTTAGCTTAGTATGAAGCTCGAGTCGTAGCTGTTTAAGATGACCATCACAACAAAGACTTCCCCGCTGATTTTTGAGAATCACTTTTAAAACAACACATCACTTTAAAAAAAAATCACCAAACGAGATGACTAATTCCTCTTACTTAGCTATCTCCAAAATCTACAGTCCATACATCAGTGGAAGTAACCGAAAGCAAACAGAGCGCTGCAACATTATCGAAACAATCAACAACATTACAGCTAACGCAGCACAAAGCGAAACGAGTAAAAACAAACAGTCAGAAAAAAACTTCAAATAAAAATAATTCACTGAAACGCACAACAATAACAATTTGTCGTTGCCCACACTAGGCCAGGGATGTTATGGCGATAAAGTATGATGTGTTGAAAGCGAACTATTTTCTCTTTGGTAACATTTTTTTCTTTTTAATTCTCTTATTCATTGTAGGGCGAGTGAAATAGGCAGAGAGAGGGTGCAGACGAGAGAGCGTGCAAGCTGTTTGTTGTATGCGTGAATCAGAAAATACACGCATTACGTGCTCCACCAGCCAAAACACTAAAACACGCAGCGAAAGAAAAATNAAAAAACACGCATTACGTGCTCCACCAGCCAAAACACTAAAACACGCAGCCAAAGAAAAAGAAAACAAAATGAATTGAATTTGTGGCCGCGGCAGCAAAGTGTCGATGATGTTTATATGCGATGATGGCGGCGACGATGGCCACTGTGACGTGACGCTGCCTTTATTGCCTGCCGATCCGATGCTGCTGCTACTGCTTTTGCTATTATGTATATACTACTCTTGCTGCTGAATGGCAATGTGAAATCAGAAACCGCAAGCAAGCGAAATATTGTTGCTGCTGGTAAATACGCGCCACACGTATGCGCAATTAAAAATTGTTGCACTACTTTGCGCAGTGACGACGCCTTCAAAATGTGTAATGTGAAATGATAAAAATTTATTGAAATGCGAAATTCAAGACGGCGACAGCTGTGGCTTCGGCGGTGGAGTGCATGAATTTGTAAGTATGTGGATAGCTGAAAAGAAATACAATCAAATTGAGAAAAATGGCAAGAAAGCGAGAGGAAAATATGTTGCTGAAAAGAGTGAAAAATAAAAGAAATAAAAAGAAAAAACAGGCGCAAGAACTGGGGAACTTAATAGCTGTTTGAGCCTTGGCAGCCCGCCGAGTTAGGAAGAGTTGTATCTATAGCATTTGGGCGATAATCGAACTACATATGCTTTTCCAAGAAAAATTGTGTTTTAATATTTTTCACAAAAATTGTTCCGCCACATAATTCGTATTTATTTATTTATATTTGCCTTTCTTCGTATATTTGATATCCTACTCGTGAGGGCACTGACGCTCATTCGTCACCAAATTTACTCTTAAATGCGCTTCCCTTTTGGTACATATGTATCAGTGTTGCCACTTTATGAGTAATTCCTCAAAACGCCAGGAATTTCGGGAGCGCTTGAGTATTTTTTGAAGAATTTCTCTAGATATATTTCAGATAACAAATGCAACCATGTTTTACGTAAGAGAGTTGTTAAATCGCTCTGCAAATTTTTGAATAAAAAACTCCGAAGTTTTATAACGAGCGAAATACGCCACACAAGCGACTTCTCAAACATTCTTCAAACCTGATTTTCCCATTTCGCCATACACCAAGCAAACATGACTCGTCCAAGCAAAGAATTTTAGCTTTCTTCCGGTTCACAATGTAAAAGGGTTTAGTTTTCTTCGATTTTTCTCTTGCGTCCTCATTCGGTAAAAATTCCGTTGCGAATGAGGCGATTTTATAATACACAACGTAAGCGGTTTGATCAAACGTCAACATGGCGGCCAGAGAATCAAAAAAATTTTATTTTTGTTCACATTTCCCGCAAATGGCTTGTCAAACCTTCAAAACCCCCCATATACAACATAAATAGCTTTGAACAAAGGGATATTTCGCTTGGTTTGTTCAGCCGCGTGTGTGGGTTTTTCACTCTTAAGCACATCTGTATTTGTTGCTAAATATTCAAAATATTATCGATTTTTTCATTCCATCGTTCTAGTTTCAACTTATTTTGAACTTGCAAAATCTCGATAACGACTTGCTCGATCATAAGGATATTTATATTCATTCTTCATTAGATCCAGAAAATTATAGGCAGAAGGTTTTTGAATTAAACTATTCTTCAAGTTCATATAAGTTTCCCAATTAGAAAAATTATATCTGAATTACTAATATAGTCCTTTTCTAATGCTTCAGTAGAACGTATATTTAGTAGTTTAAAAATGTGTACGGCTGACTTGAGGACCAGATTGAGCACTGATATAATTGCAGAAATATTATATACAAACAAGAACAATTGTGCTAAGTACCTGTAAATAGTAAATAAGAAAATTTTTAGTAATTTGTTCGGATTTTTCATTCGCTTTTGAGGAATTTGGCAACTTTTTGTGGCAACACTAGTACATATTTTTCATTCGATGCGCGCATTCGCTTACTACAGCTAGCACACACACACTCTCTCTCTCTTTATCTTTGCCTCTCTGTCGGAGCTACTGCTCTTTGCTGCTACACATATTTTACATGTGGGGCTTTGTTGGACATTCATTGCAGGCGCACACATTAGTTGCGCCTTTAATACGCTTCGTTGCGGTGCTCCAGCTTGTTTGACGCGCATGAAATACGATAACGGTTGCGGCGCTACGAATTCGGTTTTAATACCACAGTGCTTTTCCATATTGTTGCAGTGTATTGATAATGGCGAGTGGTGTGTGAAAAGAAAATTGAAATCTATCAATTGAATAATTTGCCGACTTCCAGCAATAAGTGAATGAGAAACCGAGCACATTGTTTTCTAGTGAAAAGTTACAATTACTTTTTGCTCATAAAATTGCAGCTTTCATGTGATTTTTTTTTAGCTCCGTCGAAAGAAAAGAATCTGCGACATGTGTTTCTGTGCGATGTCAAATGCAGTAAAATCCAGCTAAATATTTCTCGAAAAAATTTCGTATAATTTTAAAAGTGCGCCACATATGCCGGTCATATGTTAATAAATATATAATTTTCCAAGTGTTTGCAGCTTTTAGAATTATAAAATTTGTCATAAAAACCCAACAGCTGTGTTTGTGTCTGTAACAATCTGTCATACCTACAACTGCTGTGTGCTATTGTCATTTGTCATTCAACGCAAAACATTTTGCTTTCGAGCTGCGACAATTTGAAAAGGAAAATCAAAAGCTACAAGTGTAGTGGATTATTGAAAGAGGTCAGTGCCGAAGATTTTTTTGAATAAATATGTACTTAATGTCAAAAATACATATACATACATGCCTTCCATAAAATAAATTTGGGTTAATAGACCGGTAATTTTTATTTTCTTTTTAAATAATTTATATTAATATTGTCCCACTCAAAAAGTTAAAAAAAAAATATAAAGAATTATAAACTCATTTTAAGCATCATTTTTTGTAATTTACTGTATCTCTGATAACCTCGCACACCTTTTTATAAACCCTCGATAATTACAAGCTTCTATTTAGCTTGATTTTAAATGGTGTGCCGTTATTCGTGTATGTAATTAAAAATAAAAAAAAGTGAAAAAGTGCCAGCGAACGTAATTGTGTGTTTATTTCTGTCTCCAGACTAAAAACACAATGAAATTATGCCTGTAAAGCTAATAGCCTAGCATATTAGGGTGGTCCAAATTTAGATTTGGAGCTAACGAATTTTGGTCTTTCCGTAAAAAGTTTTTAAGGAGTTTGTGTATATGTTAATATAAATAAAAATATATCATTTAATTAATGTAAAGATCGACACAAATATATACGTATACTGACACGGCGATCAACTAATACCAATTAATGTTTTGTTTTTGTATTGAAATATGGCCATCGTCACACCGCAGTCCCATCTTAACACTGCACGGCGCTAAGTCACACTACTATCTATAAAAACCCAATAGTTACGGATTAATTTGAAATATTGGATACTAATAGGAGATACCGCATATGAGCATTAATAGCGTGTCATAAACCGAAGGGCTTCCCACAGCGGAGACTAAATTCGGTTCTACGCTGCAACCCTGAACAACTTGTGATATAAAGTTCCTACCGTCCTTTGGATTAGTTTTATGTATTTCAAACCGAAGTAGTAGTTTACGACTGCTGTTAACAATTAAAGATATACATTTGTAACTACTTTGAGTATGAATCCGATATTCAAGCACTTGATTTCATTATGCTCAGCTCGGGAAAAGTAGTGAACTTCCCCAAGTCTCGTTGGGGTAGTGATCTTTGCTAAATGCTAAGTAATTAAGTAGGTAACGAGAAAGAAGATGAGCTTACAGGTAACAAACTCAAGTGGAACATGAGAAAATTGGAAGGTCTTCTTGTACTAAGAGAGACACGCAGAGCGTTTAATAGTTTTCTACAATACGCATCGCAAAAGTTTGATGAGCCTGAACGTGGAAGTAGGAAGCATTGCAAGCCTCAAACTCACAAGGAAACACAGTCTCTCCGCAAATATTCAAGGGTGTGAAAATTCCTTCGAAGGATAATGCTATTGGCTTTGTCCTTCTGCAATTAGGCCTATTCCATTATATGTATGTATGGTGGGCATCAACTCAAAAGGCAACTTACCTAAAACTCCTGAGCAAGGTCCAAAGAACGGCGCTTTTATGCATCTCTATTGCTTTGAGTACCATCCCAAATATAGCGCTGGAATTGCTAACCAACATGCCTACAGTAAATCTGGTAGGAAAACACGCGGCCGCCGCGTGCCGCTTTAGCGCTTAAACTAATTATGACGCTATGGAAGGATCACACACTTCACACTTTGTGTAGTTATAACCAAGATATTGACTACTCCGTACATAAATCAACTTTGGATAGGCTATTTTAAAGGAACATCACGTCAAGAAGAAATTGGCAAACACCAAGACCACGGAGAAGGGGGAAATTAATTTTTACACGAATGGATCCAAGCTAGACAATAGGTTTTCATTCGAAGTTTTCTTTAGGTCATTCGGCCCTGAGTTATCCGTTCAAAGTGGCAGTTCGAAAATATCCTGCAACGCTGGCTTGACTGAGTCACATCAAACCTCTCTGTGCTAGCTTCCTGAACAAAGCAATATAGAATTGAACGAAATGGCCGAAGAGATGGCTAGATACTGGTCGGAAATGCAAATTAGCGAAGCGGGTAGCTCCCTACTGCCGCCGATTTATTTTCTGCTAAGGGATGGATCAAACGGGACGACTGTGGGATCTCAAGATCCTTGTCGCCGAGACTCAATAAGAGTCGTAGTGAAGAATTAGTGACACTAAACAAATCTGCAGTAAGAGCTCTTACCGGCGTCATTATGACGTCCATCAATGGCCTATGGCAACAAACTGCCTCTGCAGTAGTTGCCGGGACGAGGATGAAGTTGAAACGATTCAACACTTCTTATGGCAATGTCCAGCTCTCCAGAGAAGGCCTTTCAAGCATTTCTCTTTTTAATAGCATGGAGAAGATAGCGGAGCGGAAAATATAGTTTGACAGACTCTATTCTGATAGTACGGACTAAGCTCGGTTAGAAGGATGTACCTTCTGATGGCACTCATAGAAAATATTATTTGTTGACTGAAATGAAATAAATAATTATGTAGGTTGTCTTTGGTCAAAGGTACATAAATATTTTAGTATCTACCGCGATATCTCTTATGTATAGATTTTCTTAGTTTGTTGCACAAAATTAAAAACACTTGCATGCTGTATAAACATGGGCTACCCTAGCCCAAAAATACATTCACCTGTGGCGTGCAAATTATATGGCGCACGCTCGTTAAATAACCTTTGCCACTCACTCAATATGTACTATGTCTACGCATATACATACATACTTGCATATGCACATAATCTTATTTTATCTGGTGATTTATGAACTTTCCACAAGTCGAATTAGTTAGTTCGTTTGCGTGCTTTATTGAGTTAAAAATATCTGCCAACTTCATTTTGTCTGCTATTGAAATGATCATTTTAATGACCACTTTCCGCTTTCGTTTATTGTAGTTTTTTTGTTTTATATCCAGAGCTGTTGCTATTATGGCATTTAACTTTTGCTTGGGCTTTATATTTTATACAACAAATAATGACAACGTTTTTTGTTTGGATTCAAATTTAATTGGCTGTTATTATTTGGCTTATAAGCATAAATATTTTCTAGGCAGACGCCATAAATCCAATGGCTATTAAATTAGTATTTTTGTAAATTATACGAATATTTTTTACATTGGTAGTGGGTCTTCATATCTGAACCTTTGTATTTTGTTTACTAATTAAAGCATTCACCTTCGCTTACTTACCAGATCAAAATGAATGCCTTTAATTTTTAAAGAAAATGCAAAGGTTGTTTTTATGATGCCTAGAAAATTTTCATTTGGTAGGATTTGTGTTGGTTTTCAGAGAGTTCTGAGCACTCTCTAAGAAATAGTTCGTCTGTATCCTTCGCGCATGGATCGCTGCAACTTCGGCAGAATCTTTTGATATGTATGCCTTTCAGTATGCACATCCTATCCTGAGATTACTGCTATGATTTGATAAGCATTTTTATACCTTTCATGAACATGAAATGGTATTATAGCTTTGGTCCGATGTTTGTAAGTACCAGAAAAAGAAGAGATAGACCCATTAAAATGTTATACTTAAATGAACGTCGAGCTGAGTCCATTTAACCATGTCTGTCTGTCTGTTTGTCTGTCCGTCTGTTTGTATGCAATCTAGTCTCTCAGTTTTCGAGATATCCGGATGAAATTTGGTAGGTGGGTGTATTTTTATAATGTTTTAATCATTTGTCGGAGCCGGAAGAATCGGACCACTATAGCATATAGCTCCCATAAAACTGATTGTTCAGATAAAGGATTTTTCGTTATAACTCCTCCATTTAAGTAGCTGGGAACATAAAATTTTGCACTGTTGTCACACATTATCAAAAGATTACTTTCAGTGAAAATGGCGAAGATTGGATCGCTATAACCTATAGCCTCCATACAACTGATTGTTCAGATACGAGATTTTTTGCCATAACTTCTCCATCTATGCAGCTAGGAACATGAAAATTCGCACCATTTTCACTCATTATTAACAGAATACTTACAGTGAAAATTTCAAATATCGGGTCACTTTTGACATATATCTCCCATACAACTAATTGTTCAGATATGGGGTTTTCCTGTTAAACTCCTTTATTTGGACAGCTAAAACCGACAAATTTCGTAAGCTATTTTATAAATAATAACAATTCATAATAATAACATAATAAGTCTACTAAGAAAATCGTTAAAATCTATGCTGCATAAGCTTTGTCTTTTATTATTCATATACCAGTTTTTGAGATATATGTATCTCCTTTATGTAGGAAGCAAAACCCATTAAATTGTATTACCGGTTTACATACTTAGATTGGTGCTATATAAGTCATATTTGCCATAGCTCTGATTGTTTAGATATGATTTTTTATATATCTATCTCCTCTACCTATGCATGCTGTGAATATATAAATAATTTCAAATGCAGTAATCTGTTAAAGTAAAATTTTCAGATTTTCATGAAAGGTATGAAGCCTTCGGCATAGCCGAAGACAGCGCTGCTCTTACCAGTGTTGCCACACAGACATGAATTTTTCCTACCAAAAACCCTTAAAACTTATTAAAAGTAAAAATTCGCGACTACACCCTAGGAAATAAAACGGCTTAGTAAAGAATTTTACCGGCCAGGGGTCGGCCACCTAGAATTTATCGATGTGTGATTTCCCTCCTTCCTTTAATTTTTTTTATATGTAAGAAAATGCCTGTATCACTGTGACATAATTGACTGATGAATTGATTCGAAATTGAAGAAAACACACCTCTCATTACATCACAAAATGCGACCTAGTCGAGGAGTGGAGAGCGCCTAAATTTCTGCCTGGCTATCTGAGTAAATGACCTCTCTGAAGTTGGCAGGACAACTTTTTCTCAAAGCAAAAATTCCTATCGGATAATTTGTCGTAAATTATCCATGAAAAGAATAATTTTGCCGCGGACATATTTCAAAAAATATTAGCATTAGTTAGCAAGGCACCTTCTGAAAACCAATTAAGGAAACCAACTAAACCCAAACTAACTATTTGATAATTTGCTGTAAATTATCCGTTGTTTATCCGTGAAAAGAGTAGTCTTGCCGCGGAGATATTTTATAAAATATCGCGTGCCCTGCTAACTTCCGTGGATGTTAGCAGGGCACCTTCTGAAAACCAATCAAGCAAACCAACTAAACCCAAACTAACTATTTGATAATTTGCCGTAAATTATCCGTTGTTTATCCGTTTTTTTTTTTTAAATATGTCCGCGCCAAAATTATTCTTTTAACGGATAATTTACGTATAATTAACGGCAAATTATGCGATAGGAATTTTTGCTTTGAGAAAAAGATGTCCTGCCAACTTCAGAGAGGTGAGTAAATGTTCATCTGCGTTCTCATGGGTGCAATGTCTGTTATGTTCCTTATGGCCTCATTAATTGCCAAAGTTTGTGCTTGGAAAACGGCTGTGGTCTGTTAGGTGAAAGAATAGCTTAAAATTTAGTTGCATAATAAAAAACATATTGAAATTTCCTGCATCTTTGTTCCATCGGTAAAGACCGGCATCCTNCATCGCTTTTACGAGTATATCAGATGGAAATCTGGGATGACACTTATTCTTTCCCTTCCAGTGCCAAATCGTGGCAGAGCCTTTGTTAGGTCAGAATCTCCCTTGGGCCGACCTCTGAATTCAGTTGAGTTGTTTAGCGACATAATCTTTGGTTGTAGGTAGCACTGTTATGGGCTTATGGATCGGACTACAGGCGAGCAAATCTATTGTACAATCCTTAGCTCCAATACCCATCTGCTGCCCATCATTTTTTTGGCTCTATAGAATGCCAGCACTTGCTTACCATTCAATATTCATTAAGTTTGGGGTCCAGAAAAATTTTAACATATTTCACGCTGCTGGGGGAGATCCAGTTATGTTAACTTGAATTTAGGTTTAGTCTACTCTCTTTACAACGCTCCCCATAACTTTGCTTGCAAACGCTCACCCTCAATGCTAATAAAGGCAGCTTTAATAAGCTACTTTTAGTACATAGAGCGCACTCTCAATCGTCTCCTTCATATCGTCTAAGTAGGCATAATAACTAGAGTACGATAAATTAGACGCTTTGTCTCTTCTATGCATATGTAAAAGACTCCAAACGTCTGGGCAACGATATGAATTAGGTTTATTGGCAAGAAATCCTTGTAGTTTTTGGTGACCTTTCGTTAGTCTTGCTGCAGCTTAGCTTGACATGATTCAATGTTAAACACTCTTCCCATTGTATGTGTAATGCAGCTATGTATGTTGGTGCCATTAGTGCTTAAATATAGTTTCAGTTGTTTCTTAACTAGCTTGAGAGCATATTCAGCTCTTTTGACATTGTATTTAGTTAAGGAATTTCTTCGGACACTTAAGTCTTTCAGCCCACTATTCCAGCTCCTACTCCATGATGGGATGTTTTGGAACCATCCGTGTATCACTTTGGAGAATCAAACTTTCAACTATTTTGGGTTGATGTTCCCAATCTACATATATAGTGAGGAATAGGACCTTATACGCCTTCTGAGGACTTTGGTTGGGATCAACATGCTCTGCAGTCTGCGTTTTGGCGATGAAAATGTCCAAGCCCCTAAAAATTTCAAGAGGCCCTTTTAGATTGCCTTCCTTTAGGTTATCAACTGTATACAGCATGAGTGGCTGACTAGCTGCCTCGTACTGAATTGTTTTATGGAGTGATGGTAAATTAAGTGTAGCTTCTATGCCCGTTTTTGGGATAGTTTTTTACCTTGGTTGAGCAAAGGCATGAGAGGCTTTGTACCCTGTTTTTTAATCGTTGCTGCTTTTTTGCTTTTTCATTTGGATGTAAATCCAGAATATCATTTGGGCTCATACCTCATGTTTTGTCTAGTAGCTATTGTGTGCTACTTCTTTGAGGGTTTGTTTGTCTATTTTGTAACCGCCGATTTCACCCTTTAAGGGATTCGCAGTGCCCTTGATTTTAATTGAACGACAATTCGTCATCCTCCTGTAGATGAAATGAACTGTAGTGGTCTTCCCGCCTGCACCTGTTCCAAGCTATGCAGAGGGCCTCCTCCATCAAGTTCTTAATAGTCCTTTCGTGATTGCCTTTGATAATTGCCGAGATGTTACCCGCCAAGGCTATAGTTCTATCAGTCGGCACGAGGTCATCAACTACATAGCATAGACCAGATTAGGAGAGATAGTACTCCTCTTTGTGGATACTCGTTTATTGGGTAGCTCTTCATGATCTAGGCGTGTTATGATACGCTCTTGGTTATACACGTATCTGGTCCTTTCGGCGATTTTTAGGTTTGTACGCTTCTTTGAAAGCAATAGTTCGGCATACTGACTTGAAGCTCGAATTGTCGCACAGTGGTTCAAAATTGGCATTTTGTGTTCACGATTCCCTGTAGCCTTAATTTTGCACTGACTTTGATTAATTATTATTTTTGAATGAAAGCTAATTAAATTTGCGAGATTCCAGTTGAAAAAAATTTAAATGTTATAAAAAATTGGGTATGCAGTTTTATATACCATTAAATTTTAGCATAATAAAGTGCAAGTTGCAAGTGGCTGAGAGATCGCGTTGATTTTTAATAATATAACACACGCTTTTATTTCCCATTTAGCAGATGTGCTCTAAATCTTAGCGAAAAAAAAATATTAAAATTAACGCGACCCCTTAGCCACTTGAAAATTGCTTTTTTTATACCAAAATTTATCGATCTATAAAACTTCATACCCAAAATGTTTATAGAAAACAATAAAGATTTTATTTTGGTGAACATTGTTTTCATAACATTTAATTTTTTTTGATTTTTTCGGGGAATCGATTTTTTTTTTCAAAATTATTACTTCTTCTGCACTTTGCATTAAAAAAATTTAATAAAAACAAACAACAATTCAAAAATCGGTATCTTGCAAATTTTATTAGCCTTCATTAAATAAAAGAGACTACAATGAAGAATGAAGGCTCATGAAGAATGAAGGCTAAAAATGATTGTGAACACAAAATGCCAATTTTGAACCACTGTGTGTCGGTGCCTTCAACTTATGTGTCTCAGTTTCGAACAAGATGGCGTACAGCAGTTGTCGATTTGATTTTTTTCAGACAAATTTTAATTTATGGAGTCCTTAACAATATAGGTAAAGCCTTGAGCATGAAGGATGAGCGACTTAGTAAGTGGTCGGTACGATTTTTCGATTCAGGTGTCTTATTGCCAACTTTTTGGGATACAACTTGCCTTACATCTCTCCGGTGTTTGGAACGCAGTTATTCTAATATTCGGCTTTGGGCAATGAAGAAACTCTATTATAATCATTCACGTTTTAAAGAAAAAAATATTTCTATTTGAGCGGTAGAGTACCTACATTTCTTCATTCTTTGCTTATCCTCCTCGGCAACTCGCGCGTGTATGTTCAAATGCTAACCGCAGATTTCACAAATATTTGACACACTTTATAACGAAAAATTGCTTAGGAATCGATTTTTTTTTTGTTTCTATGTTGGCTGCCTACTTACTATAATTTTACGCACATACTTGGATATCTTTTTTCCACGAATATCTTGGCAAATTTACACACAAACGCAATATTGTGTAAATAATTTCTATTTATGCATTCACTGCGTTACGCGTCGAGAGTTCGTTGGCTTACATTTCTTTAATTCTAATGAACATGGCATGCAAACGCCAACGCAACGCAACGGGCATGCCAACAATTATCCTCTTCTAAGTAACGTAAGACACACGAAACCGAAGCAACAACGTCAAGTTAAAGCATTGGATTTTTAAACAAACAAAAGTTTTATGTCAAAAATAAATGACAATTTTGTGGTACGCATGCATACATATGTACCTACATATGTATTACGCACATACATAATAAAATATGTGATAGTTCTCTGCTACTACCCAATGCAACATTGCATTTGTTTGTCGTTTCACGCTTCGTAAATTACAAAAGTGTTTTTTTTTTTGTGTTTGTTTGCCTACGTTCTAATTTTACTGCTGATTGCCATTTGGTTGAGGCAAAAAAGTTAAAAAAAGTCACCGCCCGACAAACTAAATAGTACTAAAATGAAAAGTGCCAAAGAATGGAAAATCGTCTTAAAGATTTCGTACAAATAATGGCAATGTTTGTTGGCTGGCGATGTCAGCGTGGTAGCATTGGCGGCACCACTCGTATTGCCTCTTCTGCAACTTTCACCTGTCAATTAACACTTGAATAAACTAAAAACGCTGGTAGAATATTAAACACAGGTAATAGTGACAAATGTATTGCACTGTTGACGGCAAGGAGGTGATAATAAAATAGCAAGCTTGTTTTTTTTTTTATATGATTTTGGCATTTTTTTTTAACAACTAGATTGTGCCCACTGTTTAATATTATGCTATCAAATCTTACAGCTGCACTGTGTTGCTATAGAATTATTCCGGTCATTTTAATGCTCTTATTATGATGGTTCCCTTAACCGAGGTAGTCTCGATATTTACCTTTCCTGGGAATTCTCGGATGCAAATTAAATCCCAGGAAATGGTTAATGTTGGACCAAAATTTAGACTAATACATAAAATTGTAGACATAATTATAGATTTACCTAAATGCCAAATTGCTATATTTTATTTAACGTAAAAGGAAAAAGCTAAAATTACATAAATTTTGGAAATGCGACAACTCTCTTATAAAATGCTTTCGAAATAGTTTGTAATAAATATGTAAGATAACTGTAAGTTAAATTTTACTTTTCAACGGGTAGTAACTCTCTTCAAGAATATTTTGGAAAGCAAGTTTTATTAACCTTCTTTTATTTGACACCCATATTTCTTATATTTCATATAACCTGCAACTAAATTGAACTGGAACTTTAAAACTGGTGGCAACACTTTTCAAATATATTTTAGAAATAAACTTTAATATTTCATTTAACGTGCCAATTAAATGGATTTTGAATTACTATACAATATTATACAATATATACAATATTTTCGAAATCAAGCTCTTTCAACATCTTTCGTTTGATACCCATAATAAGTTGATTTTGACTTTTTTTTAAATCTGGTAACCCCCTTCAAAGTTATGTATAAAGAAATAAAGTATTCTAAAACACCAACCACCAAATTGGGAATCTTCCAAAACTTTTTCGATTGACAGCTATGTATGTATAATAAAAAGTTTAAATTAACTTATTAATTAAATTGGTTTTGAATTTCAAAACAGGTGGCAGTCCTCTTCAAAAATATTTTCGAAACGGGCCTTTACCTTAAACCACTTTAATTTGTAACACACATTTAAATATCTCATTGTGTATAAATGTATATACAAATATTTCATTAAACTTGTTAACTAAATTAATTTGTATTTTCTAAATAGATGGCAATCCTCTTCAAAAACATTTAAAAATAAATTGTTTATAAACTCCTTTCGTTTTACAACCACATTGTTGCAGTATTTAATTTAATTTATTGATCAATCGATTTTATCTTTTTAAAAAGGTGTAAACTCTCCTCAAAAAGTGTCCCATATATTAATCCAAGATACATTCAACATATCTGTGCCCCAAATCGTTTTATGCAATACATACAAATTTTTGATTAGCTGCGGATTTTTGGCAATTCAGCGACGATGTGAGATAGAGCCTTTCTATGTTTAGGTAACGATATGCATGCATGTGTATGTATTTGATATCAACTGGGCGTTGTCCGATACCCTCCGTATTTACTTTCTTTGAATAATACAAAATTTATTTAGTGCATATGTATGTATGTATGTATGTTCATTGGGCTGGTCCAAAAATGCATGTGAAAAAGTGAAGTCGGAATTTTTATGCTATCTACCCCTATTTCTTTATTTTGAAATCAAAAAATATTTAGAGGTCATCACAGCGCTCAAAGTTTTCCATGTAGGTATATATTTTATATGGGAAAAAACAAATTTTCGTAGATATACCATTTCTTTCTTAAAAATCAATATTTTTTTGATAGGAAAACCCTGTTTCTCTTCAGGAAATTCCCAAAAATAATACCCAGTTATTTACCTAACCATTGTGTCATACTAACTATATTTACAGGCCCACCAAAAGGCCCAGAAAATGCAAGAAAATGCAATGGGGGGAGAAATAAAAAATCTTTAGTATTAAACAATTTTTAAATAAGCAATTTGGTATTGTTATTGGAAGTCTCTTGAAGAGAATCGAAAAATCGAAAATCGAATATCGAAAAATATTGTTTTTCAAGAACTCTATACCATTTCTACGAAAAGTTGTTTTTCGCATATAAAATACATGGGAAACTTTGAGCGCTTTGAGCGACCTCTAAATATATTTTTAATTTTAAAATAAAAAAATAGGGTTATATATTTTCGAAATAGAACAATCCTAGGGGCGAGAACATTAAAATTCCGACTTTACTTATTTTGTACCACCCTAATGATCATAAGTCTCACCACCTCTTAAATTTACGTTGACCTCCCATTACGCGATTGTCACATTGCGGTAATGCTCTTCAACCCAATGAACGGCACCCAAATTAAAATTTATGAATTAAGATTTATGTTTTCTACTACACACACACACAAACACACTACTTGATCATACAAATTTTCACTACTCAACTGCTGACTGCATTGTGTTGCGAAAATTTGTAAAGATTTTACTGTGCATTCACATTTCACTTCCTTTGCTTTAAATAATTTTGTTTCCATTTTGATCAGTTCATGTATACATACATACATATATGTATATAATCATATGAATATACATATGTACATACATATGCATGACGTATGTATTGCTTCATAGCTGCGAGCTTTTGGCCCCCTAAAATTTTATATCAGCCTGTGTTAATTAATTTATTCAAATGACTAATATAGAAGAAGTCAAACAATAATAAATTTAAATGAATGTAAATTAATGAAAATGCCTAAACTTACATATATACTATACATATCTACTATATGCGTTTGTGTATTGCTATAAACTCTCAATGGTGGACTTTCACTGGTATATAAATAAAATTTGTATGTAGTTAATATAAAAAATATTTTGGAACGAATTCACTAACAATAATTACGTTTGCATTCCTTCACATTTGCGTGGGTGAGTTTAAGCTCTTTTTATAATAATTCTTATCTGAATGAGTTCGTGGCTCTTAAATGACATTTTGTAACAAAATTGGCATTTTATTTTCAAACATGTGTCATTTCTTCTTAAAACACAGTACCAGCTAAGCAATTAAATGCAGACTATAGGCGATTAGGTACCCAACTAAAAGCATAGACAGATGGCAACATTGTAATGCTAATAAAGGAGCCGTGTGATCGTGGGGTCGATTCGGGGGTTCGATTCACACGGCCAGTAAGATTTTTAATAAATTTTTTAGAATTTATTTAATCATTAATTTAATTGGTTTAAGTGCCAATATAGTTGTGGACGGTTTTAGTAAATTTAAACTACAAAAATGTAAATAAGAAAATATAATAAATAAAACAAATAAAATGAAAACATTAAAATAAACATTTTTTTTGGCAATCTAAGGAATTGTGGTACGCAGCTCTCACCACTCGGCTACCGCGACCGTTTTTGTCGGTGCTGCCATCGAAAATTCCCTTGATCTGCATTAAGTTTAAGATTTAGCTGCATTACTTCATCCGGTACANGCTCTCACCACTCGGCTACCGCGACCGTTTTTGTCGGTGCTGCCATCGAATATTCCCTTGATCTGCATTAAGTTTAAGATTTAGCTGCATTACTTCATCCGGTTCTAGTTCAGTTAATTCCCGAGATAATTTCGAATTAACGATTTAATCCGGATCAACCCTGACGTCTATATATGCTTTAACCGCAAGCCATGGTTCTTAATGAAATATCTAAGTAGAAGATCTCAGTCTAAATCAAATTGAAAAAAACATTAAGTTACGTAAATGTTTTTTAGCCGACTTCACAAAAAGGAGAAAGGTTATCAATTCGTCGGATTTTTTTTTTTTATGTATGTTACCGCATAACTTTGGACCACGTTAGCCGATAATTCTTTTTGTAAAGGAAAGGTGTTACCTTACCGATGGTCCCATTTTAATTTGGTTTAAATCCGATCATCGGATCATGAAGAAATTAACGATAATCTTAAATTTTTATATGAGAGTTGAAGTCGGTTTTGTTTTTGCTAAAAATTTACTTGTTTTAGTTTGTTTTCGTTAACTTTGTCAAAAAATTCTCATACAGCGTTCATGATTCCTAACAAGAATATAAATATATATTTATGTGCGCGAAAAAAAAGTAGTTACCATGATATGCTCGGAAGGCTTAATGCTTGGCGATTCTTCTACACCCAGGAAAAAATATTTACTCAGTGATTATCGCTTCTGACTTTGCACATCANATGCTTGGCGATTCTTCTACACCCAGGAAAAAATATTTACTCAGTGATTAACGCTTCTGACTTTGCACATCAATTACGCAGGTTCGATCCCTGCTGAAGTCTAGAAAAAAAGAAGTCTGATAAGGAGATGTGGTGATCTCCGAAATAGCTGCTATAACTTCTACCGCTTCGACTTTGTTGCTTTTTAAATTTTTCCTAATAAACAACCGTGGTGCCAAACTCAATAAAAAAAAAATATTTACATTTATTTTAATATCTATGACTGAGTGGAAGATCGACCTATCTCGGCAGCCGGTTCAAAAAGGCCCTATCTCAGAAAAAAATTTCAAGAGCGCCCGATTTCAGATTTCAGTTCAAGAACGCCCTATATCAAAATTTTTTCAATATATTTTCAGTTGAGGTAAGCTAGTTTTGAAATAAAATCTGAGATAGGACGTTTTTCAATCAAATTCTGAAGTAGGGCGTTCTTGAGCCATTTTCGGACTTAGTGCGAATGGTCGATTTTTAGTTCTTTTTTTGCTTACCCCTTATATCTGGTTAGTGCAGTGATGACCAGAGTAAGTTTTTGATCTGCAGCAGCCTATATAAGCCTTAAAGAAAGCTTTTAAAAGCTTATTCCGCGGAATATGTTTTGGTTGTGACTGTTCTCAGCAATGACCAAAGAGAATTTTTACTTTGCTCGCGTCTATATAAAATGTATATAGCACTTTAAAAAGCTTATCTCGCGGCGCATGCTTTGTTCGTGATTGATAAAGGTAAAGTAAAGTTCTGGTCGGTAGCAAGGTTTTGTGTATTACCTATCTAGTTAAATGACGCTCAGAGAGAGCTTTTGGTCTGTGAAGGATAAGCTTTTTAGTGTTTTCTTTAAACTTAATATACATATGTATCTAGATATACTCACAAGTAACAGCTGTCTGTCATAATCAGTTGTCTATAATAGTCATAATAGATTGGCGCTTACACATATGTTAGTGTTTGGCCGAGCTTCTCCTCCGACTTGTGGCCTGCGCCCTGAAGTTGTCACACAAAGCGGAGATACCTACAGTTTTACACCGACTCCGAACGGCGATTGTATTTTTATGAGAAGCAGGGCAGAAATACACTCGGAGGTTTGCCATTACCTACCGAGGGACGACCGCTGTTAAGAAAAAATTTTGTTTTCTATAATTTTTGCGATGTTGCTTTGACCAGGGCTTGAACGCCGTTGCTGCGGAAATCAGTTGTCTATAGAAAGCTGTTAAAAGCTTAGTCGGTGCTGAGCATTAAAGCTCTCTCTTATCGAAGTGGCGTAGAGTCTGTGCTTTCCGTTACTCAAAAATATTCTCCGACCTATTCTCTGATCAATATTGGAGATATAAACTTTGAAAAAGTTTGAAAGAAGCTAATCAGAAACAGCTTAATCTGCAAATAAAATCCAAGATCGACGCTGGAGGATTAATTAGAGATCAGTAACTGTCAGACAAGTTAATCGAACAGGGATAAACTACGAATACGAGTGAAGCAAGTGGCTTAGATAGGAATGATGTAGGGTTATCGACGTGTCAAAAGATTAGGGGAAGGCTCCTTCGGACTTCGAAAGAATTTCTTAACAGCAGACCGCCTTAATTTAATAAAGCAAGCTGTGCGTGAGGTATAATTCTTTATTTAAAATGCCCACGAATGCCATTATGTATGGAATAAAATATAAATGTCCGCCACGGCTTTTTACGGTGACACTGCTACGAGTAGCCAATTTTCAATGGCTCTGCCTCATATGTATGTAGATCCGGCTGAATTTAATCGATGGCCTGGGCTATGTTGGCTTGAAGTTGATCGGTCGATTGCAGCTTTTTGGCATATAGTTGCGATTTAAAGAAAGTTCCGAAGAAAAAGTCTAGCGGGGTCAAAACGTACAAACTTGGTGGCCAATTCATGTCACCTCCGCGAGAGTTAACTATATGTATCCTCAAATCGTTCAGGCGGAATGTGGATAGTGGCGTCCATTGAGTGGTGCCATGGTGATAATAAATTATACGTTAGACAGACCTCACGAAAAGAACATCGCCGACACAGATCGTCAAAATGTACCCACGCCAATTGCGAAGCCCCGTATTACTTAGTCGTAAAATTCAACCCAGATCAAGTAGTGCGCCTCTATAATTAGGCGGTGNCCCTTATTACTTAGTCGTAAAATTCAACCTAGATCAAGTAGTGCGCCTCTATAATTAGGCGGAGGACAGGAAGAGTACTCTGTTAAATACCGACCCTCTTGACAATAGGACTGAACTTTACTCCGAAAGTTAGCTCAAATTCTTATGCTTAGTGATGGATGAGCGTGAGAATTATTCTACAAGCGGTACCCACACTCGCAATCGCGTCTGCATGTTAAATTCTAAACGACCCAACTATCGCAGATCTCTCTATTTTTAATGCATTCTCGAGGACAAGTTGCTGATATACCTCTTCAGAGGCATAGCAGGACCATGCGCTATCAGCAAGTTTTCAGAAGCAGTTATGTATCTGCCAATGGCATCTCAATGTTGGCATCATCCTGGGCTTCTACTCTCCTATTGCTATTTGGAAAGGAAGTCATTTTCATTTGAACACTTGATACTATGAATTTGTATTAATTAGTCGGTATCGCCTTTGGAATCGCCATACAGAAAAGACCCTCCATGGCTTAATTTTCCCAGATGAAGAGGTAAAGAAGGCGGTTATACCCTTGACGACCGATGGCTTCTTGAAGGTCACAAGAGCCTTTACATTCGCTGGCAGGAAATTCAAGAGGAGAAAAGTGGCGACTCTCGAAATGAAATATGCAAACTACTCGTAAAAAGTTACAGTTTTCCGAATTTTGTTTTAATCTCCTTCATCTAGTCCAATTACGACTTTCATTTGTAATACCTTCCGCAATATAGTATAGCAGACATTTCCTTTAATACCAATTTCGATAGCAAAATAGTTGTACGATTTTCCGCTAATTTCATCAGATGTCAAATTGAGTTTTCCTGCAGTGTGCAAATGCTTGAAAAAAAAAAGAAAACTACAAAATGGATTGCGAATGGACAATCGAACGAATGGAATGAAACTTGGCGGGGGTAAAAAACTAAAAGCAAAAAAAAAAAATGAGCGGTGAAAAAGTCAAATTTCCTGATGGAGAGCTATTCATTTCCGTTTGCATAAGAAATGTGGAGTAATGAAAAAAAATTCAATTCCAATAAAAATGAATGAATATTGAGCTGAAAAAGAAAAGCAATGAATTAGTAAAATTATGCAAGCAAAGAGTAAATATGTAAATAAAAAAATGCTGGCAAAATATTTGAGAAAGGCAACAACACAAACATTTTTAGTTTTTAAGTAATCTATAGCAGTGGTGGCAAGCTTGTAGCCGGCAAGAGAGTAGCGAAAAAATGCCAACTGTGTGGGTTGCTGACGCTTAGCGACAGCTTAAAAGGGTAAAAGCACAAAATGCAGCATTTAATGGTAAATATGGGGGAAAATACAATAAACAACACTATGCATGCATACATACATACATATATGGAAAATAAGGTTGGTCGTTTGATTGTTGATTTGGTTGCACATAAAACATTTTTTGTACTTTGGGTACCGTGAAAAGAGCGTTGAGCGATAGCATACACTGGTACTACAATAAAAACGAATACCCAGCCAGGCAGCAACCACTCGGAAAGTAGTAGTGGAGACCCCACAGCCCAAAACCGGTTGGTTGGCTGCAATCAAAAAAAAAAAAAAAAAACTCAAGCAACAACAGCAATTACATATAACCAGTTGTTAACGTCGCATTGGATCAACCAAACACCCAAACCCCCAAGCCAAGCAACCAACTTACCAATTGACTGCAACACCAACAGACCAAACAGTAGTTACGATGGCCGGCTGGATGGCTCGCTAGCTGGGTAACAACAACAACAACAATAATAACAAATCGAAAGTTATTGACCGGAACTAATGACGTTTGTCTACGACTAGCCAGCCGACTCGAAATAGGCGGGCGCACATATACATCTATACATAAGGGCTGTCCAAAAATGCACCGGAAAATAAACTTTTTTAAATTTTCTTACTTCCACCCAGCAGAATTATAGAATATTAAAAATAAGGTCACCCGTATTTTTCTAGATGTTGAATTGGTTAATATTTGATCGTGTCGCCAAGGCTTTTTCGTAGAATTGCTGTAAAATCTTAAAAAAATAAATATTTCTTCTAATATGATGCAAATTTAACTAAAAATTGTACTATTTTTTTCGAAAAAAGTTGCATGATGTGGTTACGAAAATATTAAATAACTAATTTTTGTAACCGTCGTGGACCACATACTACCGTTCATATTAACATTAGGGTGTTCGTTAACCCTATCAACGCGTTTTTCTTTTAACGTATTTCTTTTTAACCCCTTGTTACTGTGAAAATAAGGTTGTAAGGCCTATTTGGACTCAAATTTTAGAGAGATATTTGACGTTTAACTAAGTGACACTTTAAATTTTTTGCCGCATATAAGCAGAAAGAAAACTATTTTTTTTCTTTTTAGGGCATAAATGAAAGGAATATTCGCATTGGAAGTCTTCTGAAGAGAAACAGAGTTTTCTGAGTTTTTTCCGAGTTTTTTTCCATAAGTATAAAATACATGGCCAACTTTGAGCACTTTGAGCGGCCCCTAAATATTGTTTTTATTTCAAATTAAAAAAATTAAAATTGAGATATATTGTTTCGGCGTAGAACAATCCTAAGGGGGGTGAGCGTATTCAAATTTCGACTTTACTTTTCTTTTGGAGCACCCTAATATACATATGTAAATATAATAATGTATGTAGGTATCTACAAATATGAGTATACATGTAAAGATATATAGTTGTGCACATGGATTTGTTTGATTATTCAACAAAACACATATTTTTGTACATATAAAGTGTGATCCTTAAAAAAATATGAAAATCTTTATTTTGTTCTACGTAGGTACGAAATAAGGACCTCTACTAAAATTTCAAAAGAATTTTACCAAGGCTTGAAATAATTGAAATTCGATAAATTTGGTAGAAGCATCGCCTGAGCACATGCCTTGGACCGAATTGGTGCTGAGAGGACCATTTTATTACGCTTTTTATGGGATTTCTGGCATTATCCGCAGTCATAATTTGCCAGGTTTGCCACACAACTTAGATTTCTCGATAAATACATTTATTTATGTAAGTAAATGGAGTATTTGAAGGACTCCATAAGATTTCGGATGAAACATTTCCCTACTATAGCAAGCGTGTCAATGCTGGGCACTCTTAGTTTTAATATATGTTTCTTACGAATTGTTTTCTTTTTCTTAAAATATAAAATAAAAAATAAAAAAGTTTAGTTGCAAAAGTAATTTTTTTTTTCTAAAAAAAAATTTA
>NW_016158630.1:42696-74281 GCF_001687245.7 Rhagoletis zephyria
ATTTTTTGCATATTAAGGGAACCTCCAGAAAACTTGCTGACTATTTTTGAAAAGGCGGGATTCACGTCGCTCAGAGAGTAGCTTGAACGTCATGAAATAGAAAGTTTCAAGGCACTACCAGCCAGATGTAGACTAGAAGACTAGACACCTTCAAAGAAGCTTTTTAAACTAAGGTTTTACTGATAACTTCTATTTTATGATCGCTCAAAGCTCTGTAGTGGTGGCACAAAGAATAAATTAGTTATTAGTGGCCTATTATAGCTATAACAAAAAAAACACCAATTACACATATTTAAGCTTGGGTCCAGTTTTATGAAAATATTTTATAGAAAAACAACAAAAGTTATACATAGTTGCTATCGCGGAGCACCACATTGCACGAGGAAATCCCGTGAGCTTAGAATCAGTCGGACCAAGTTGTCTGACTGTTGAACTTGGAATACTACCCTTTAGAAACCACATTTGACGACCTTCTTAATATCGTAGAGATTGCCGACGTGATACGCTTCCAATTCTCTCTGGAGTTGACCAGTTTAGAGATTTCGCTGATTGCTCACTTCGAGTGATATCTGCGTCGTTGTCTCTTCAGAGCCAATTGTGTCACGTTCCTAACACTATTGGCTGCCAACTGAGTTCCCTCCTCCGCACCATGAGCACTTTTCTGGCCTACTTGAGTGCCTAAACATCCCGATCTGCATGCTCGTCACCGTAATACTTAAAACTTTTAGTATTTAAGCGGCGATCTGACCGATTTTTCCTCGCCGGTGTGGCACGCCTTTAAGACCTAGCAGCAGGCTTTCATCCTAAAGTTCTCGAAAACCCCTTCAAACAAACCCTTACTGGTACTGGCGACCGCCTAACGAATCACTTTCGATTTCATCTGTTTCCTTGGCAAGATAGATCTCGACGAGATCTCATTCGCTCCACTATAGCTCGAAACCTGTTTCAAAACGGATCAGCAAGTCATCTTCTGACTGACGTACGGGTTTTACACACCGAAAGGGAGACAGCTTAAGACATTGGTTTCGACGTCCGAGTCAGAAACATATTTTATATCAACGACTAGAACATTGCGATCTTGGCGGACATGCAAGTGGCTATTCAGGCCGTCTGACCTCATCACGCAAGATCAAAACTGGTAATGGGAGTACCTGTGTAAGCTAAAAGCTCTTGGTTTTGTTTATTGAGTTGAGTTTTTTGGGTTCCAGGACAAATTGATATTGAAGGAAATGAGGAAAGCATGCGCTTTTCCAAGAATATCTTAAGAATCAGTACAAGAGTTCGCACAGAACATTGCAGGTTAATCTATTGCGTACACAAACTGGAAATTTACTCGCATGAACGATATAGATTCTGTAGAATGGACAACGAAACTGCATGGTACATACTGGCACGGTGTGCTGACTAAATTGCGCTTAATAGCACAAATGCGTCAAACCAGCTCTTTGGAATCGACTTTGAACAGCTGAGCAAGTCTACCGGTGGCTTCAGGTGCCGAGTTATTTTTAAGCCGCACTGTGGCTCTTTTCATTTCGTTTTAGTTGAGTGGAGGGACGTGAACATCGTCCTCCCTATGTATGTAAATATTGGTCTGGGTTATTTTTCGTTTAACGACCGTCTTTATTTCCAATCAAGTCTACGCTTGACGTCTGTTACCACTGATAGTTACAATTTTCGAGCTGCATTCCTCTGTGCTGGTTCTCACGTCTTAATGCTTCTCTTTACTTCTTGAAAGGACGGCTCCTCTACTTCTTCTTTTTCTGATATCGCTCAATTGTCGCGCGCGTCGGCATCGATTGCTGGGGGGCTTGGTATCCGACGTACATATTTCTCTGCAGCAACGGCACGACACCAAACAGAAAGTAGAAGAAAAGGAGAAGAAGAACGTAATAACTGTTGCTATTCGACGTCGAATTTTTACGCGCTGCCTGATGCACGTTTTATAATCTACAGAGTAGCTTTGAGACCTTAGCTGTAACAACGTAGTAATCCTAGTCTATATAGGCTCCTAGGATGGAAAGCGCATTAAGAAAAATTTAAGCGCAGATATATTCTGTCTATTGCAACGTAATCAATTTGGTTCTTCGTTTTTCGGTCAGTGGATACGTAATTGGCCTCGTGGCTGTTTCGAAGCTGATGTATGGAGCTACTAACTACTAAGTGTGTACCTTGTCGATCGATCAGCAGCCTCTTCTTTGCTGGAGGTGTGCTCGTGAATGCTGAAGCTTATGATTGTAGTCGCAGATTGGCTTTTTTTTTACACACACGGGTCAAGGGCTATCAGATTCTGTATCTCACAGTGGCGTAGATAGCTCCATGTCCTGGCGAGGGGGTTTATGATGGCGATCAAATGGATTGAGTACTCTTTATCGACTTTCACTGGGGTGGTGTCAAAAATATTGCTTGTTTATAGTGGATTTTCTTTGGGGGATTAATTCCTCTATTAACGCTACTGCTTAAAGAGTATGTACGGCCACTTGCTCATTTCTTGACTATCCTAAATTTTTGTTCTAGTATAGCAAAATTACTAATAAATTGGATTAATTAAAGGTCAATAACCTTTGTAAACTAGCTTGGCGACACAGTCTATTATTCACATGTGTGTACGTACATACATATGTATGTTGAGGACGAATGTATTTAAGTATGTATGTCTAAATCAAAATGTAAAAATAGCAAAGAAGCTAGAAGAAAGCTTTAAAAAGTAAACAAATTAGTGATTGACTTTAAATAACAAAAACGACAAGCCCACAACACCAGCGCATGTCTAGACAAATAAAAATGTATGTGTGTATGTATGTAGGTATAAATCTTAATTTACAAGGGTATCAGTTCGCTTACTGTTTGTTTTAATGTTAAATAATCAAGCAAATGCATAATAATACATATTTGTTTGTGTGAGTATGTACATATGAATAAAAAAGGAGAGGACAAAAAGACTAACCAAAGCCCATAAACAGTCGGCAAATAAAATGATATGTCAACAAAGCAGCACAGTCGCCTTGCATTAACTCGTATTTTATGATTAGTTTTTATACGCATACGCGCATGCGCAACCCAACGCCCGCTAAATAAGGCACCCCAAAGCTGATGAACAAGAGTTACCAAGGGAAAAATACAATAAATACGCTTGAGTACACATGAAAATATAAGTATGTACTCTAGGGTGTACCAGAAATTTCGTTTCGCAAAACCCGATACGAATACCCTATAATTTTTTCCTTTTGACCTAAGTAACTTATACGTATAAATTCGTATTTGCTGTGGGATGACCATAACCTGTGCCGACTTGATCTTGTTTATGAAGTTATACCGAAGTTATCAGATAAATTCGAATTTCATATGAAAAATTTGCCTTAGTTTTGATTATTTTTTAGTTTTTTTTTCGGATTCTTATCTGAGTTGATGCCCAAATGTCTGCATTATGTACTCTGTGCTATAATTTGATGATCTGGCATTCTGGCAGTAAATTTAAAAAAAAAAAGCCTGGCTACCAGGTACTGTGTCCCGAACTATTCCCGAAATTATCCCGCGTTAGACCCGATAAAGTTCTAAACTATTATCGAACTGGTTCCGAACTAATCTCGAAAAAGTTCCGACCTATAGCAACGAGCAGTGTTGCTAGAACAGCTGATTAGATTTGTTTTCATTTGTTCTATGTATTTCTGAATTCATCTTGGTTTGCGCGTCACGGTTTTTCCGAAATTTTGCTAATACCGAGAGAAAATATGTTTACAGATCGAAATTCCAAGTGAAAATAATGCCATTCTTTAAATTCTCCGCCTTTGCGGAATTCTCTTAGCAAATAAAACAACCACTAGCAATAGAAGTAAACACTGTCTCTTTCTATTGATAAATTACAGATTTTCTGCGGCGTTAACGCAAATTTTAGACCAAAGATGTCTACACGCCAAAAATGCGCAAGTGAGTTCTTGTACTGAGAAAATTATTATATCAAAGTGTAATATGTAAACCCCCTTAAAAGCCGCACGCCAAGACCGACGTACCGTGTAGCTTCTGTTTAACTTCTGTAGCTCATAACTTCCTTAGCCACCAGAAGGGGTTTCACTAATCTTGCTACGGCATGGCACAGGTGATCAGTGTTTGAAAGTAAACATCTGCCTCTCCAGCCCTTCTCGCAATTGTTAATATAGTACATAGGCATCTCACAAGCCAATTTGCGGCTGGTTGTTAATTTTTCTACGTCCGTTTGCTCACTGGGGACTAGTGAGTGTATGAAACTACAGAGCTATCAAAACACACCAATGAGATGCCTTCTCATGTCCCCTGCACATTGTGACTAGGCCTGATTGCTACCTGTCAGGTAAAATATGTATCTTTATGATCTGCAAGAACTTCGAATGCTAACAGGAAACATTCGTACAGGCACGNCATAACTTCCTTAGCCACCAGAAGGGGTTTCACTAATCTTGCTACGGCATGGCACAGGTGATCAGTGTTTGAAAGTAAACATCTGCCTCTCCAGCCCTTCTCGCAATTGTTAATATAGTACATAGGCATCTCACAAGCCAATTTGCGGCTGGTTGTTAATTTTTCTACGTCCGTTTGCTCACTGGGGACTAGTGAGTGTATGAAACTACAGAGCTATCAAAACACACCAATGAGATGCCTTCTCATGTCCCCTGCACATTGTGACTAGGCCTGATTGCTACCTGTCGTAAAATATGTATCTTTATGATCTGCAAGAACTTCGAATGCTAACAGGAAACATTCGTACAGGCACTTGCTGGCAGCACAGCCACCTTCTGGGCCCTATACGACCTCATGGACGTGATCAAGACTTATATCGCTCAATCGCTGGACGCAACGTTGTACAGACAGGCCTTAAGTAACATTCCCCGAAAAACAACCAACATTTTTACCAACTATTGCTTCGTAAATGTGGTTATGAGAGTTGAACCACCACCCATTGCAGACGAAAAGCTTCAGGTGCGTCAAGAAACCCGCGTGACTCTAGCGTAATTAAGGTGTGGATGCTGTGAAAGATTAAATTCTGACTTATTTACAGAGTCTACCGTAAAATACCCAATATCCATAAGTCCGGCTTTTAAAGGCATTCCACACGAAACTAGTTATCAATTTCAATTTTATGTTGTTATTGTTGGTTGTACTAGGCTATAATGATCAAATAGGCTCATGTGCAAGAAAAGACTTTCTTCACTTTGCTGCCCAACGTTTCGCCAACCTCCTTGGCATATTCTGGGGCGTTTTATTTGAAAAATAAACTATTGTAAACTTAACTTTTTGAATATCGTATAAAAACCAAGGCAAAATACTTGTGCGATTCACAGTATATCGACGNGTAAATGTGGTTATGAGAGTTGAACCACCACCCATTGCAGACGAAAAGCTTCAGGTGCGTCAAGAAACCCGCGTGACTCTAGCGTAATTAAGGTGTGGATGCTGTGAAAGATTAAATTCTGACTTATTTACAGAGTCTACCGTAAAATACCCAATATCCATAAGTCCGGCTTTTAAAGGCATTCCACACGAAACTAGTTATCAATTTCAATTTTATGTTGTTATTGTTGGTTGTACTAGGCTATAATGATCAAATAGGCTCATGTGCAAGAAAAGACTTTCTTCACTTTGCTGCCCAACGTTTCGCCAACCTCCTTCTGCCAACCATCTTCTGGGACGTTTTATTTGAAAAATAAACTATTGTAAACTTAACATTTATAACTAATACTACAACATTTGATTTACATTGTTTTTGTTGTGAGCTATATTTTTATAAAAAAATTTACGATAAGATTTACCATGAAAAACTTTTTGAATATCGTATAAAAACCAAAGCAAAATACTTGTGCGATTCACAGTATATCGACATGTGTAAGTGGAAGTTGCCCTATCTAAGCAAACGATTGAAAAACGTCCTATTTGATAGTTTTGTTGAAGAACGCCCTAACTAAGCTGCCTATATAACGAAAGTATATTGAAATAGGGCGTTCTTCCACTCAGCCGACGATATGTTATTTAGGCAAAAAGGAAAACATTTAGAGGGTATGCGTTGCGTAATGAATTTCTCAGAAAAAAGCCCACCCCTTATGTTCCGGGACACCCTAATGTACACGTACATATGCATGTATGCCCCCAAACCTTAAAAGAAAGTCAAGCTGTAGTAAAAGATGTAGCAAAACATTTGCATGAGAATACGAGCCAGTGCCGAATAGAGAGAGAGGGAGGGGCTTCATTTACGTGCGCCAACAAAACCAGTAAAAGATTGAATTGACTTTGCTGCGCAGCACAACGAATTCATCGGCAAAATGCTTATCTAGTGCCCACAGAATAAGAATAAGAAACAGATTGCAGTAAAATCTATGCCACACATGGACTCACGGCGACCGCCTAAGCACCGTTCTATCACATTGACAATGACATATACGACGACGGATTGTTTTTATTCGTTTTGACATTTGCGTTTGCGCATATTTGACAGATGAAGCATGCGGCTAGTGTGATGTAATGTGATGCGGGTTGAATGCATAGAAGTTACTGACATTAATTGGTATAAAAAAATTTTACAACTAGCAACAAAAAAAAAATAAATTAAAATAGATAAAAATGTAATGCAAGTAGTATTCGTACTCGAACGTTGGTAATCTGAGTGCTCGCTGCTGCGGAAGTATCCAATTAATTTTTTCATTTCTTTTCATAAAACTTTTTTTGTTTTTTATTTTATTCGATTTGTTTGATAATGCTGCCTCAATTTAATGTTTCATGCAGTGTCACATGCACACGTACACACATATAAAGTAAATAGTATTTAAACGAACGTGCTGCCATATATGTAAATATTTCAACTCGGTAGTGGGTTGATTCAGCAGCGTAACCAAACACATTTTGACTTGGTAGCCCTTATATTCGAAATTTTTATTAGTTTTCATCACGATTTTGGGGAGGAAGAAATGCTTGACTGCTACCAGTATCTATGTTGTATGAGCGTTAATTTCGGTAGCTGCAATATGCAGGGTTTTGGTTAAAGTATGTCATATAAATAACTACCTAGGCTGTTCAATCAATGGAAAATGTCACTGAACTATGAAATTGTTATTATAATGAATTGGGTGTGCGATGACACATATGTATGTACAAATGTAATTCGAAAAAAAAGAAATCAGTTTTATGGCTATCTCTTTACCAGAGATAAGATAAAGGCATATTTTTTCACAAGAACATCGAATGAAAACTTTTATAGTTATATTGTTGTTGTTGTTGCAGCGGCTACTTAACCTAGCCTAGCCACCGAACTTACATAACTAACAGCGGGGTTGGACTCGGATTTTAAAATGAACTGGTTAATGGGGATCGTTCATTCGAAAAACGCTTAAAAGCGATAAGTAGGCACGTCTCTTCTTTGGCTCTTGGTGGTGAACGAAATTATAAAGGTGTTTAAAACTAAAAGAATAAGGGTTGTCGCCTATGCCGAAAATTTGGGGATAATCATCACTGGCAAACTTTGTCAAAGATAGATGAGCTGGAATGTAATGAAACGAAATTGTGGGTTGCCGGAAAAACCAAGCACTCAAGCAGTATTGTCCATTGTACTTAAGCCCTAGAGACAGGAATTACAGGAGGGAAAGAGAATCTATATCGTTCATTCTTATTACATCCGACCCAAAAATGTTTCATATAGATAAGTCTGGCGAAGGCCGGACAGCGGCAGATAAAATGCTCTGTTCCATCCTCATCCGCCAAACAAGATGTACACAGTGGATCGTCGATGATGCCTATGGTGACCGTATGTCGTCCTTATGGATTGTGCCCTGTTATCAGGGCTCGCGTTACTCCTTTGTCTAAGAAAGACTTTTGCTACCACCCTGTCAGACCTTTTCACAAAACACTTGGTTGTTTTGCAGGCGTCAATACCACACCAATGGCTCTCATAAGTTTTATTTATGAGATCCTTGATGTACCGGATCGTTCCCGCTATGCTTGAGCCTAAAATTGTCCCCGGTCCAAAAGGAATCTCCAAAAAACCGCAGTTCGCCAATTCATCAGCCAGTTCGTACAACCTTGAACAACGTAGTGTCCTGGCACCCACACAAGTTCAAGCTCATTCCACCTTGTAACGGAGTTCAACTTCAACGAATAGACCTGGGCTTTCTTTGAAGAAGTGCGAGCGGTTTTCAAGGCCTTTAGATCAGATTGGCTCTCATTTTATTTTTATTTATTTGTTTATTTATTTATTAAAATTATCCAGTCGGCCACTTTCAGTATTGCAGAGACGTCCGATTGAAAGAGCGTTGCCATTGCACCCAAAGCAGTAAATCGTCGGAAGTTACCGCCCAGATGCCATCCAGCTCCCATACCGTTTTCAGTCTTTGAGCCGTCTGTGTAGAAAGTTTTCACCGCGCTTCCCAAGAGAATGTCTGGATCTCTCCATTGCCACCGTGTAGGATATATAACGACGTACTTTCTAACAAAGGAGACTACAGGTATCGGTTTGGTGTTGCTCTAACAACCTTCTTAACAACTCTCTGTGCCTGGAACTCCGATCGTCGTGTCACAATCCAAAGGAATGCAGTCGATAAACACAGTTAGCAAATCTCCTAGATGACATGAAGTAAATCCAGCTTATCATTGTTTCGTTCACTTCAAGTCTTCTGGGCGCAGAGTACATACATAGAGTCAAAGGTAGCGTTGTCAAACGCCCACTCAATTTCATCAAAGGCTCACATTGTGTTCTAATGAAAACAAAAGTTTACCAGAAAAACAAAAGTTCCCACTTTTACTTTTTCTCTGCCGATATTAGGAGAAGCTATCCACCGAAGCAAAATACCTCGGAATCATTCTTGATTCCAAGTTGAGTGGAAAATAATGGGGCCTGGCACCGTACATCACCTGTGCTTTGTAAACCACAGTCATCAGACCATTTGTATCCAATGGGTCCTTATTGTGGTGGAGAGTTCAAGACAAAGGCATGCAGAAATACTGAATAAAATAAAAAGGGCGCCGCTTCCCACTAGTCTTTGCTCCAACTGCTGCCGGTGGGCGATTTGAGGACTTTGTTGCGGAGCTCTACTTCCGTTTTTATTGAAGAATTTTCACCGTCGGAATTGATACGCCGCGGCCTGATAAGTCAACGTGAATACTCTTTCTTCCGGCTGCTTAAAATTGTGGACAGAATGTGGACTCTTAATTTGGTTTCATATGTTTGAATATGACTTAGGTTCGCTCGTGTGCAAATCATTATATTGAACTCCGAACCAGGCGGTGTTTATGCTCAATTGTCTAATCCGTTGGAATACGCCCGAGAGACCATCTGTTTCTTTTAATAGTCTTAATAAGTACTTAGGTTTCGGATCCATTGTTCTTTGGATGTAGATCGCAGAGAACATTATTATGTCTTAGAAACCAACGGCATAGTCTTCAGTTGGTTTATAAGAAATTGCGTGTAAGTCATCTCAGTGTAAACTATACTATACCAAACTATATGCGAGCAGTGTAAGGCAACTTTAAATGACTAATTGACTCCTTATTCGGATAGGAAACACCCTTTAGGTTGCCGAGGAGTTCCAGTGTTGCCACATTTTGTCGCTGAGTTCGTTTCTAATTATTCGCCTTAAAAATGATGGCTGCCCTATGCTTTTAAGTTTGACAAGAGGTCCCCTGTTCATGTCGCTTGACTGTCTGTCAAGGTTTTTCAAAAACACTGCAGGAACTAAGTCTGCGTCAATATAAGATCGGCAGAACCGAAGTTTATCAAGTCAGAAGTCAACTGATTTGGCTCTACAATGAACTCTACAATGTCATATTACCGAGATAAGGTCGACCTTATTTCTCCACCACCTTTACGTAGACCCAATATCATGGCATGCTTATTTATTTTTAGTAAGTTCCGGGAGCAAAATTGGAGCGCTGTAAAAAAGAAAGCGCTCGGCTATTCCAATGGTCATCTTCTGTTCGCTTACCGCTTTAAAGAATCTGCACCTCAAACAACTTGCAAAGTAGTCTAGCTTTCTGAGCTGGGTCGTTCAAAGTAAGTCAAGTCTTGTAGTTGAAGTTTCGTCATCCTCATTTCCAATTCGAAAAATTTGTGATCAGTCCAAATTGTGTACTGCGTTCTAGTGCCGTTGTCCGAGGAGTCTTTTGTGTTAAATATACTAGTGGCTGCAAGTGCCATACAAAATGTCAAGATGATCGAGTTGAACGTACATCAAAAAATATGTTTTGGCACTTTACTAGTGGATCTGAGCTGACACATGCGGCATCCTTGCAGATTTTTCCAATGCGATTCGCTTGCGGCAATAGGCGGTTCCTATTGTATAGTGCTCGGCCACGACTTCTGGCGTGACTGAGAGTTGACGGTTAGCCAGCTGAGCAGGCTCCGCTGATCGCCAGCTGCATACTACCGCTCTTTGAGCCGACTGAAAGCCTACTGGCCACAAGCTGCCTAGCTTATTCATCATTCAAGGTCGCTGTGTTTTGGAATCATAATAACCTTTAATTGGAAGAAATCCTAGGTGTCACAGAGAGATGCTGTATGCCCTTATCCGATCCGTGATTCTATAATCCTAACGCGTTAGCTTTCAGAGTAGATATTTACCAGTCGGCTGTCTTATATACATTACCTTTGATTGCAACGCTTTAAGCTTGCGGATAGGACAGACTTCTTGACGGAACACACCTCCTCCGACCGTAGCATCCAACTTCGATCGTCTTTGAAAAAGTTTATTAGATCTGTGCCCAGAGGCTGTCATTCTCCCATTTACTTCTAGTAAGCAAGGGCGTAGATAAGAATTGAATCGGAACCAGCTTTGGGATGCACTGATCCGTTGCTTTAGTTTTCAAGTCGAAAGTTTGCGTAGATCGTCGAATGCTCGTATGCCGGGTTTCAGAAATTTCATTTTTTACTCTTAAGTTCTCTCAAATAAATAAGCCGTAGACTCTCTGCGTGCACGGGTCGTTGGGTCCGCATTTGTATTTGCAAATTATAAGCAACATTTAGTGAAAGGAGGTACTAATTTGTCGCCTTTTGTTATTATTGATGCATTTAATAAATTGCTTGTTTCAGATTTTTTATACTTATTTTTACTGATTCCTCCATTTTACTGTCTCTCTCATTGCAGATGATTTACTAGCGTCACCAACGCCGTAACAACTGACCGCGGACAGGACTTGTGAACGGACGCTGACAGCGACCACTGCAAAAGAAATTCCATTGGACGAACATTCACGACCAGCCAATTCCAAAGGCTCTTCTGCATAAACCTCTCGAAAAGAACAATGAACTACCCCAATGTTGTCCTTGATTCGTGTGTAGCAACTGTGTGAAGTGGAACCAGGCAATTGGATGAATTTTTCTACGCTTTGACGCGTCTGCCGCATCGCTGCGCTGGAGAATAGCAGTCACATACTCGCAACGAGTGCACAAGCCACGTCACAAACTCGAAATAAAAAACAACACAAATTCCTAGCGTGGGATGTCAGAAAAATTGCGTCCGTCGAAATTAACAAGCGGAAATGTACATGGGCAAGCAAAAGTAGTAAGAGAAGCAGCAACAACAACAAAAACAATAACGACCACGACAACCAGACCCAAAACGGGCAAAGCATTAGCAGCTGAGTTACAGAAAATGGCCAGCAGCCATTCCAACAGCTGCGGCAGTACCACCACCACCACCAATACAGTGCCACATATTGGCGCACCCACTTTGATATCGACTACATTGCAGCAATTACCGCATCCAACGACGACACCCACAACACCCACCCTGCAATCGCTAAGCGGAGGTGGTGGTCGAGTAGGCAGTGATGCGGATGCAGCCAACTTCCATACATCGAATGCCGCCACGGGCAGTGATACCGAGTCCTCGTCGGATTATAATGCTGGTGGAGCTGCAGTTAGCGCGGGTGGCGCTGGTACACAATTAAACTTTCATTTGTTGCCGGATGGGGGCGCCGCTGGCATTACTGGCGATAGTAATTCAATAATGAACTCATCACAAATATCTGGCAACTCCAATGAGTCGATGCAGTTGTCGAGTAGTCCAGCTGGTGGCGCTGGCGCTGTGGCAAGTATTGCCGGCAAGGCGGGCGGCGGTGGCAAACATTTGGCCGCACACAGTGTGGCAGGGGTAAGTGCAATCATGGATTTGATACGATTTGCTTGTTTTTTTTTTCCTTCTGCGGACTTTATTGCAAACTTTGTTTATCGCTGCCGTTATTGGCTATTTAATGTGGCAATTAAATGTAGTGTGCTCTTAGGCGTGTGTAATGGAGTTGAGTGTGTGCGCGCGTTGTATGAGTAGAGTGGCTACAGTGAAGTGTGGTTTTAGGCGTTGCAAGTGAAGTGCGAATTTTCATAGCATGTAAAAGCGCTTTTAGCGCAGAAATCACCCATTTTCGCCTTTTATAAAATTTTTATCTCGTTTTTGAATTAAACGCATACATATTTGTTTAACTTAATCGAATTTATTTATTATTAATTATGTTCGAAGCCGCTTATCACCCAATTGACTTCCCTCGCCACACAAAAAATCTCGACATTCCGATTAGTGTAGACCACTCTGTTTACATCCAATTATCCGTCAGTCCAATTAAACATCGCATCTTCGAGGCTCGTAGTGTCTGAGTTCTTCGGACATACCACATGGACCTAGTTCTCCGTGCCGGCCCACAGATTTATACTGTCGACTCGGACAAGCGCCTTTTATGCAAGAACGTGTTCAAGGGTCCATGCAAACCATTAAAATAAGAGGCCCGAAATCCGGGTTACCTACGGTAAAACCNGGACAAGCGCCTTTTATGCAAGAACGTGTTCAAGGGTCCATGCAAACCATGAAAATAAGAGGCCCAAAATCCGGGTTACCTACGGTAAAACCATGTTCCCAAATGCACTCATATTTGACCGGATTCTTGGGCTATCATCTCAACGGTCTTGCTACCTCCTCCTCACACACTCGTATGGGGCAACTTGCTCTCTAAATAGCAAACAGCCATGCATTCGCATCCACTTCATTAGCTAAGGACTTCAGCATGCTGTATGGCCACCAAGCCCTCCTCAGCAAGTATCTGTCGAAACAGTGCGGCGTACAAGCAAATAGGCTACCAACCAGCGTTGTTACACGTAGGGACAATTTCCTACTTATGGGATAGATATTTTAAAAAGATTTAAATGTAGGGAATTCTCACCAAAGTTATAAAAGAAGAATTATTAGTTTTCGCAGTCAAACTGCCGCACTCAGAGTTGTTTAACCCTTCTGCAGTGTTTGGAATTTACCCTTTTGACCCAATGAAAGAAATTAGTCAATGTTAAGATAGAAAAAAAAACGATTTTTCAACATGTATTCAGTTAATATTTTATTTATCACATGCAGACAATTTATCGGTAAGTACTGTATGGTTACCGGTCTAAAGTTGCCTTTAAATACTAAATAATAATTTGGGTTAGAATTACACTGGGTGTGTATGTAAAAACTATGCCGCCTTCTAGAAAACAAAATAAAATAAACAAGTTTTATTTTTTTCAAAACCATAGCTGATTATTAATTAAAAAATTATTTCATGTAAATTGGGTCATTTTTATCCGATCATTGCAGAAGGGTTAATTATTACTTAATGTGTTCCTCAGTAAAGATTTGAAAAGTGCCCTCTCAGACACAGTTATAAATATAAGTTCACATAACGGTTGTTTGTAACAGCCAAAACGAATCGAGATAGATATAGACAAATGTATACATAAATGATCAGGATGAAAAGAGATATCGATTAAGCGGTGACTGTTTGTCCGTCCGTCCGTCTGTCCGTCTGTGCACACGATAACTTGAGTAAAAATCGAGATATCTTAACGAAACTTGGTACGTGCGTAGGACGGATGATATTGAAAATGGGCAAAATCGGACAATAACCACGTCAACCTTCCATATAACGGTAATTTTCAGAAATGCTAAAACTGCGATATTTTAGTAACTACTCAAGATTATTCACTCAAAATTGATATTTACAGTAATTTTCAGACGAAAAATACGAATATTATACATTTTTTGAAAATGGGCGTAGCCGCGCCCACTTATGGGTACATGTGTATATCTTGGTAACCGCTGCACTCATTTCTTCCAAACTTGGCATAGTTGTTGGCCTGGGTATAACATACGAAAGTTTTTAAAATCGGACAATAACCACGCCCACATCCCATATAACGGTAATTTAGAGAAATACGAAATCTTCGAGATAAATCAGTAAATATTAAAGCTAACACTGGTCTACAAGGGTTTTGCGAATAAGACGGGACCTGATGATGAACGTGATGGGACATTTTTGACCCCGGATTCGTGTTCAGCACGAAAAATCCGTTCAGAAACACCAGGTCCCGTCTTATTCGCAGAAAAAAAGTTGAAATTTGTAGACCAGTGTAATTTATTCAAAATTGATGCTTGCAACAATTCTTTACCACATATATGTATCTCGGTAACCGCTCTACCAATTGGCACCAAACTCTGTGTGGTTATTGTGCTTGCCACACAAAAGCCAAACGTTGAAATTACGGCCGCTTTTCATATAACGGTAAATTTCAGAAATGCTTGAAACTTCAATATTTCGAAATTTAAGGACGCTAATTTACGCTTACCATGTTGCGACGGGTATTTAATGTTCGGCTCCGACCGAACTTAGACTTTCTTACTTGTTTTAAATTTCGTTTAAGTTTTAGAATAGCTATTGATAACAGACAAACAGAAATAATTAAAATAAGTTTACATATTTAGAGGTACCAGAATAAAGACTCTATTTTAAAATTCCGTTCTTTCCTTAACTTGCTCTATTAACAATTTCATATTTTCGTGATGGCTCGAAACACTCTTATTATATGTATGTACATAGCTGACACTCGAATTCACCAAGTCTATGGCGTTCAAACAGTTTTTAAAGGTGTTAATTTTCGTCTCCTTTCCTGCTTTTTTGCACCCCATACATATGTATTTCATTTTCTCACTGCAATAGCTGCAGTAACAAATATTTACCCATTAAAGTCTTATAGCCTTAACGCTTTAATACGCTTAACACTTAACGCCTTAAACTATGCAACACTTTAATTCTATACTCGAACATAGCGTGGCATGTCTGTCTATGCATATGCATGTATGTACGTGTTTATAGTAAGTTATGTTGCTGTCTCCACAATCGATCCACCCACACACACACACACACACAATTTTCTCAACTCCACCCACAAGACCGAAAGGCATTCAAATAATCTGGTAATTTTCCTATCACCACTCCACTATGGCGTCCTTAATATTTTGCTGTCTCTACTTGTTTTAATATTCCACTAGCGTTTAATTTGTTTTGCTGGCTCTTCATGTTGCCAGCGTCATGTTCGTGTTTCCCTTCGTACTCCTTTGTAGTATGTACTTAGGTATTTTTGCCAAACATGCTTTGCTCTGCTTTGGAATTCCAATTCGCCTTGCGACACAGAAGAAAATATGCTCGTAGAAAAATACTACAATGTGTGTATGTATGAGTAAGTTTTTCCGGTATTGTCTGCTGATCGTTTTTCCTTGCCTCCTTGCCTTGTATGTAGCTTGGGCGCATATAAAAATTTATTGCATTATAAAAAATTCTGGAATTTATTTCCTTGGCTCACTTACTCAGCAAATTTTAGCACTTATGAGTGCCAAGATACTTGCCTTATGTAATGTCGATGTGCTATTTGAAAACCAGATGCTTGTTGAATATTTTATGCGCCCAAAACTATGCATCAGCTTAGCTATTTGCTATATAGTAGCCTTGAATGTCGGAATTAGAACGGAACGAAAGATTTTGAAGAGTTCATTGAATTCCAGCGAAGCAGTTAACTGAATGCTGTTGAGTGAGAAAAATGTGTACTTGTATTTATGTGTATACAGTGAAGGACTTATAAGTAAGGATGGAGAAAAAATAATTCGCATGCGTGGCATATGTCAACTTGACAGAACTTCTAAAGTACGATTTTTTTAATCAGTCGTAGAAAATTTTTTTATTTAACTAGTCTGAAAAAGAAAAAAAAACCTAACTACATACTAATTAAAGCGGTCCGTAATGTACAATTTTCTAAAAGTTACCTTCTAATTAAAGTAAATTAGGTTACTAATTCATTAACCTCCACTGTATCTGTACTACCTACCATGTAGTTAAGCGTAATGCGAATACGATATTATTGCGCTTTGGCAAGTGTTATATATCGCTCCAAGGCTGAAATCATTACTTTTTTAAGTGAAGCGTTTGCAAATGTCGCATTGAGCTGAGTTAAGACGAGGAAGGCTTTTAGCTCGGAATTGGTTTGACTGAATGCTGTTGCAGCATTGAAATGCAATCATTACGAGTTTGAGAGGCAAATATGAATCAAAGTTGTCGTTATAGTCTTATCGTTACCACACATCTGATTGCTTCTAGAAAAGCATGTATCCTACTGAGTGCTGGGATTTATGTATAACCTCTCTTTCTTGCACCAATTGTTGAAAGTTCTATCTAGAGCGTCTTGCATCAAGTCCCTAATGATCCTTTTATGATCGCCATTGATTATGTTGGACAGAGTAGATCGTCAATCAGTATAGACCATAACAGTGCAGATAGGACTTTGCCCTAGGGACAGCCTTTTACGTTGCTATCTCGTGATCCTCAGTTCTTCCGGTTCCCGCGTGCAAATACCTTTTCTATATCACCTACAATAGTGCGAAGTGCTGTAATTATCGACTTGCCTTCGTGTTAGGCAAATTAAAGTTAATGTAGTGGAGTCTGCGAAAGTATCTCCTCCGTCAAATGAAAAATTACTTTCTTACTTCAAATCGGTATAGCTGTATGTAGCACGTCACCCAACCGCAATCATAAGCGGTTATGTCTCTCAATTTGCACAAATCGATTCGTGTCTGACTGAATAAATTGCATTTCCTTCTTCCATTGGGCAATCAGACAGAATTCGTTTGAAAGGAAGAAAAATTAATATTACTTTTTTCTATTCAACGCAACCATTCACTGTGTGTGTGTGTGTGTGCAATACTATCATAACTCCCTGTCTAAATGTCTCAATCGGTTTACCAATGTGTAAACACAAATCCCTCGATGTAGTATATATATTCTGGTATATAGTTTATAGAAAAATATGCATAAACTCACCCACTACGAATTACATTCGGGAATTTGAGAATTTGCGACAAGCAATGACGTTGTCAAAGAATCGATAAAACTGCTAGGTGCACTTTGCAATGCAGGACTGAGCACACACTGCCCTTACGCCTCCAATGACAATATAACTTTCCGCTACTCCTTGTGCACCCTTCTTAGTCGCCATACCAGTTCATGTTAACATCCGTCAAATGAAGCGATGAAGTGGTTATCACGTACATGCCAACATAAATTATATTTGTATCCTTTTTTGTTTGGCAACACTAATATCCTGTCTGACTGCCGTCCGTCCGTCTGCCGCTCTGGCTGTGTTGAGTGAAAGTTAACAGCGAAATTTCATATTTATTGCTTTACAGATGCCCTCACTTCAGCCTAAATAGATACTTCATCTTCCCTTGCAGCAAAAGTAGTCGCAGTGCAAACAAAGAAGTATACTTTCAGGCGTCATGTTGGTAAAAATTTACATATAAATAGAAAAACACGCGCGCGTATGAAATTTAAAATAGCCAAAGCCTGTAAGTGTGAAAAATGATTGCAAATAGTAGAAAGCAGCTGAATTTGTTTTCGCCTGCTTTAAAACATCAGCCACAAGAAAAGGGAAAGTGGCATGAGTACTGCTATTTTCTTCTTCCTTTTTGGTAGTAAAATTTTGGGGGTTGTTTTGCACTGAAACTTATCGCATTTGAGTTAATGGTTTTTGTTCAACGCGATTATGGGAGGGTAGACGCGAAAAAAGAACAACATGTAAATATTTAAAATTACACGCCGCTCATACTAAAGTAGATTTTAAATTCATACTCGCGCATATATACATACATGTCTCTATGCATACTTTTACTTGCTGTGCTATTTTTTTTGCCTAGAATGCATTGCGCCTAAGGCTAGGCAATCTAAAATTGACACTGAAACTCGACACCAAATAAATGTGTTCTGTATGCGGCAGTTGGAAAAGGCGGTGAATGAGTTGAGTGTGGATGGTCAGGCCAGGGTTGGGTGTTTGGGGGGTATTTAGGTAGTAAGATCGCCCCTTGCTGTGAAGTCTTCTTAATAGGTCTTGGGCACTATGTATGTATGTATTCTTGAGGAAAGCGCTTAGTTATATCCATATATACTCAAAAATACAACAAATGACGACGGAAATGTAAAAATAAAATTTTTCCGAAAGGAGTCAACGAAGCGCATTAAACCAGGGACCGAAAATAACCGTTAGATACCAAGATTTTTTTTTTAGATCATTGCAAAATCGTGAACTCTTAATTTTTTCGATCAGGGATAATCATTAAATCTGGATTTTTATTTTTTCGATAAAAAATACTCGGAGACTGCGTTTTCATGAAATCTAAAATATTGAAAATTAATCGAATCAAAATCGACCAAAAATTAATCGAAAANTCGGAGACTGCGTTTTCATGAAATCTAAAATATTGAAAATTAATCGAATCGAAATCGACCAAAAATTAATCGAAAAAACATAAGTCCAAAAATTGCGACTATTCTTCAGCAAAAAAAAAAAAAAATCATAAAATAGCGCTAAATATGATTGGAAAATTATAAATACAATTTGAGCGGTTAAATATTGTGTTAAGGGGCCCTTGCGAAAAAAGGCTAATCAATAAAATTCATTGAATACATCGGATCTTTTCAACGGCTCTCAATTATCGATTATATTTTTTCTCAATAAAATTTTAACAATCTATTATTTTTCTCTTTGTTATCATTTTAAAAAAACTTCTATTTATTCGAGAATAATTTTAGGCCTTGCCCATAAAAGAAAATATTGTTGACGGCGCATTATTTTTAAAATAATTTACAAAAAAAAAATAGGAAAACCAAGCAGGATTCCATTTATAAAGTCTCCAATGCGTCGAAGCGAAATAAATCAATTGATTTTCAATAGCTCTCAGCAAGGGATGATGACTAATAGGTAGATTTTAGCAATAAATTTTTGTATTTTTCACTAAAATTGCAAATTGTTACAAACTTAAATAAATCGAACTATTTCATTGTCGCTATTAATTCGGTTTCACACCTTTTCTTTTGCACATTTGTTCATCGAGTAAATTCGTTTTTTTTTTTGGCCTTTTATACCCCAAGCTCCGGCAGGGTTTTTTATTTTCTTAAACCAACTTGAATTAATCGAAAAAATGGAAATATATTGTATGTTTGTGTCCTTTGTTTCTTCNTTCAATAGCTCTCAGCAAGGGATGATGACTAATAGGTAGATTTTAGCAATTAATTTTTGTATTTTTCACTAAAATTGCAAATTGTTACAAACTTAAATAACTCGAACTATTTCATTGTCGCTATTAATTCGGTTTCACACCTTTTCTTTTGCACATTTGTTCATCGAGTAAATTCGTTTTTCTTTTTTGCCTTTTATACCCCAAGCTCCGGCAGGGTTTTTTATTTTCTTAAACCAACTTGAATTAATCGAAAAAATGGAAATATATTGTATGTTTTTGTCCTTTGTTTCTTTTTCTTTTAACTATTTGGTAATTGTTTATATTTATTTGTTTGCCATCCCAACCCTTAGCTGGGGGACGCCTTCTTAATTCGTTTACCAACTTCGAATAATAGATTTTTCGGATACACTTGTATTTTCGGTTAATTTTGCTTCAATTTCTTTTTCAATTTCTTTCATTATATCTGTTGCTTGAAAAAGTACTTGCTTTTGCTATAGATTTTCTTGTAGAAATAAATATACTAGCGTTTTTTCTTGAGGGCTGTAAACTGATTTAAGAAAATTTAATAGAAGAAAATTCTCTTCCATTTCTTGGAAATCATTTGAAATGAATTTTTCGTTTTTTCTTGAGCGCTGTATTCTAACTAAGCTTTAGGAATTTCTTTCTCAAATATTTATTTCTGTGCCATCAAAATAGTGTGTAAAGATTTATATCTAAACCGTTAATAATACAATTAATTTAGAAGCACCCTTGAATTCCACAAATATATTTACCAACAATTTCTATAAAAAACTTATAGCCCTTTTTACAATGCTATCAACAAATATGTATATCGATAAATAACTCGATAACAATATCGATCATTGCATAAACAAATTTTTGACAAAAACTTAATCGATAACGAAATAACAGAGTTATAACAAAGTATTTTCAATATCGCTCGCTGACAAATTTTAAGTCCAAGTCATTTTACAAACCTATCGATAGTAATACGTAGCTATCGATTAATGTAACATAAAATTCATTTGAAAAAAACATTCAAACCTTAAAAAAATCGCCAAGGATATCAATAAACACAAAGATAATGAAATCGTTAAATAATTCGATAATGATATCGATGATTGCATATAAAAAATGTTGGCAAAAACTAATATTGTCAATGCCATTCAAATTCATTTCATAAATCTGTCGATAGTAATATGTAGCTATCCATTACTGTATTAAAATATATCGAATCCAAGTTTTGCAAAAATATTCCGTTCAACAAAACATTCTTTAATAATGTATTAAAGAAATATTCGATAACGATGCCCATAAATTTTCGATGATATTGATTACTGCACAGAAAATATCGTAGCAAAATAAAAAAAAAAATTATTTTGCAAAAAAAATGCAAACTTTCAGACAAATTTTGGTAAAGATATCCACAAACATAACGATAATAAAATCGATAAACTATTCGATAATAATATCGATAATTTTTTTTTAACAATATGTTTTGGCAAAAATTTATTAAAAATTTTGTTATACACAAGTAAATCGATAATGAAATAAAAAAATATTTTGGATATCGACATCGATAAACTTTAATGTCAAACAATTTTCTACACCTACCACCAATTATTAGATTTTCGGGGGAAAGTTTTTTATGCGAGTATGAATTCAAAGTTTTAAGTATGTTTTTTTTTTTTGCAACACTCTGGTGCACCCTGTAAGTGAGTAGATGAGTATGAGTGAATACAAGTCGTCTTTATGTGGGCAGAGTTAGCAATTGTCAACTTGTAGAGGTCCTTAGCGAGCACAACAAACAAGTCTCTAGAAGTTGCTAAAATGTAAAGTGAGTCAGCCAAGTTGGCAAGTGGCCGTTTTTGCTTGTCATCCCGTTAAAGCTACTAACTCAGCCGTTGCAACAGAAAGGCAACACATTATTAGAGAAAGTATAAATAAACAAAGAGTGTTGTGGCTAATACAAACACATATACTTATGTATAGATGTATGGTAGTGCTTGTGGTAACCACCATACAAATGACGGTCTCATTGACTAACTGTCAGTTCAATTGGTCTAGACTCCAGAGCTTTGCGACTCTTCAGTGAGTTGTTGGTGCGGTAGTCGTGAACTTGAACGCAATATTCTGCATTCATTTGATACTTTAGAAAAAACAAATCAAGAAAAGTAATGAAAATTGGCGCAACCTTTGCAAGAAATGAACAAAAGGGAGACACTTGCCCTTTGGAATACGCCTTACATCGCCGCCCTAAAGACACATGTAGCGCAATCTAGTACTTTCGCTGGCACAAATTATAGCCATCAGTATGTACATACATATGTACGAATGTATGTGTGTAAGGGTGCAGAGGAAGTGGTTACCCATTTGCCAGGCTTCCTGGTCGGTTGGAGTACGTGATATGCGTTTCGTTATTGAGGGGTTGCATTCATTCTTGCTTGCTGGATTGCCTGCTCTCAACACCAATCAGTGCTTTTAGCGAATAAAGTAGCGAAAGCGTTGAATAACAAGCGCTTCTCTAACTTTGTAGCCACACTTGCTGTACCATTTCTAGCTTTTTTTTTGGGGGGGTCCACACATCGCCAGCAACCTTTTTTCCATTTGTCTTAATCTGCCTAATGATCACGTAAAACATACGATTTTATGTGCGGCTTATGCTGGAGTAGGATGTTGAAACAAATTGGTGGTTGCTACTTTAATTTTCCACTGGTATGTTTGTGACCGAAGAATTTGCAGAAAGTCTAAGAAGTTTCTTAAGAAATTTTCATCTAAGTTAACTAAAAGTTTTTGCTCGGAATGGAAAAAGAGTTGATTATCCGGTTGATTACATCACATTTCATTTTATCTTTTCTTAATCTGCATGCAGTAGCCATATTCCTGCCGATAGGCAGGTGGCTACTGAAGCACTAGAATGCGATAAGTCCATATCAAGAATAGTTGTGGAGTGTATGGCAGATGAATTGGTGTGGAAGGAAATCTCTTTGTCCGCAATTCGTGTAGCTCTCTGTGCAGGAATCCCACTATCGTCTTGCACACTCTGGTTGTGAGAATAGTTTTATCGAACAGGCTAATAGAAGATGGTCTGGTGGGCCCATATTTGACCTGAATTAGTTAGTAGAATATCTTTCCCTAATATCTTTGTTATTTTTCTTTCTAAGCGCTGTTGAAATAAGGGCTCAGGTCCTATCGAAGTCCAGGTAGTAGCCATTCTGGCTTACTGTTCCGCTTGCTCCTTTCCTTTCGGCTGTCATGTGCCCCAGTACCCTGGTAGAAAATTATTCTTAGCCATACCATTAATCAGCTCTCCACACTCTAGGGCCAGTGAGGATTTGACCTCAAAGAACGAGAATCCTCTCACTTCGATAATTCCTGCGAAGGTTGAATTCAGAGCATAGACTTATGGCATAGACTACCGCTGGGAGATGTTTTGAAAGATCCCCAAAGGCAAAGAAAGCTTCAGTCTGGAGCCATGGCTTGGCCTACCGCAACAGTGTACTGAGCTATGCGCCGGTCTCCGGTGAAGAACTGCTACCTAATAAGAACGTTACGCTGACTGACTGGTAGTTTTATAGCATTTTAGTGTTCGATTCAGAAGACATCTCGTCGCAGATGTAAGTGTGGCATTGTCACAGATTTGTAACTTCGCTCACTGTCTGTTTATTGATTTATGGGCCTTTATTGTAACTTTTACCCAGGTAAGGGCTGCGATTTTCTGTGCGATGCAAAAGAAGCAAGGAATTCAGAGGAAAGGTAAAATGTTCAATACGTCGACAAGTACAGCTAGGGTATGAAGTAGGTTTCGTTCTTAGTTGGTTGTCATTGTTGCTTTAAGTAAGCAATGGTTGACCTCTGTACAGGCGAATGTCTCACTTTCGAAACATGTCTAAAATACTAACAATCAAATCTTCTACTAAAAATTTGAATCTTTATTACTTTTTCTTACATTTACTATCTCCTTCCATTCGGAAGTGAAGTAAAAAAAAGTAATCATCTGCTTAAAGCTTAAGCCATTTAGGGTGCGATGACCATTTATCAACCAGAGCGCCCAAATTCAATGTCAAACTGATTTAAATACTGAAAGTCATTAATTTAGCAGCAACGATGCGCAGATTATCTCTTTCACTAATTTTTAAATTAGCATACCACTTGTGGATCCATTACAAAGCGAATGTTCTTTTCAATTTCGGACTGTTTAGCGGGGGCGAGCGTATCTGTCAAATTTGACAACCAATTGACTTTTTGAGTAGTTTGAAAACACTTGATTATAAATATTTTTCTGTGAACGAGTTTATTATTTGGAGTTACGCAGTAAATGGTACGCGATGGGTAAACATATGAATAAAGTAAATGAAAGTGACTTCAAATAACTAAAGAAGAAAAGCGAGGACAATAAATCACTCGAGACACCTTAATGACTGACAAATACAAAACACGCACTCACTCGCTCACTCACTCTTTTGCCCATTCAGTTGTTGAGTACACAAGTTCACACTCACATACGATATGTAAATAAATGTAAAGAAAGTGAAAAAGAGATGGTGAGAGCGAGAGTTGGAGTGTGAAATGGGGTAAGGGAAGCACACTGTAGGAATCGAATGGTAGCTTTGAAGCGGGAAATGACTGTCAACGGACGGAAAGGGTGGCAGTGGTTGACTGCGTGAGTATGTATAACAGACTGGCTTGTGTGAGTGGTAGTGGTGAAGGCAAAGGACTGCATGGAGTTTGGTTGAATGAAAAAGGTACAAATGAGAAGCTACAAAGGGGTTGCATTTGTCACTCCAGAGTGCAAAGGTATGAGCAGACGTTGTTTACAGCAATAGCTTAGCACGGCTTAAGAGGGCATAAGGCGTTGTTTACAGCAATAGCTTAGCACGGCTTAAGAGGGCATAAGGTTGCAAACAGAGTGGAAGCGAAGCCGAAGACGAAGATGAAGACGAAGCCGAAGACGAAAAACAGTGCAGTAGTAAACATATGAAAGTGATCACAGTGCAAGCAAAGACGAAGACGAAGATGAAGACGTTGCGCAAGCGGTCAGCTTGAAACAGTGCGGTACTGTTTTCAAAGACGAATCGCTTGCTGTGATGAATTGTTTACAATTTATTTAAATGTTTGCAATTGTGAAAAAACGCGTTTTTCAAGAAATTGGCTAAATTTTTGGCAAAATGTAATCAAACGTATTAATTGGCATTCTTGTATATTTGAAAAATTTCTGTCCGTCTTGCCGTAACACATAATACAAGTGGCGAAATTCTCCAAAAGTTGTCCTATACAAATTATTTCATGAATTGCTGTTTTTTCTTTATTTTCTTTTGATTTTATCTAAAAAAATGGTTTTATTTAGAAACAAATCTTCATATCATTCATCTTCCACTATGTACACTCGCCAGCTTGCCCGCAACGCAAGCAATTCGTCTTCGGCTTCGTCTTCATCTTCGTCGTCGGCTTCGCTTTCACTCTGTTTGCAACCTAAGGCGTATATTTATTAGACGAGCAGCTGCCAGCACATGGCCTTCAAGTAGGCAGGCATACAGAATATCAAACAGACGTGGCCATAAATAGCCAGACGAATCGCAGTCATCTGTAAGCTCTAATGCTGCCAAAGGTTAGTTAGCATAAACATTTTTCATCGTTTTAATCGGCTTTAAGGCATTGTCCAATTTTGGCTTTGATGCAAAGCTTATCTTCTAATGCACATGAGGGTGTAAAGAAAATGAGGGGTGGTTTCCTTGAAAATTTTTTGATGAAAATTAAAAGTTGCCATCCGGTCATTTCAATTAAAAATTAAATGCAATACTGCGATGGAGTCAGAGGATGTGGAACGTTTTTTTAAGGCTTTTCACGAGCATGACACTTTACAGCGGTAGTAGTCATCGGCTTGCCCGGGGGAAAAGCTTTTTCAAGTTGTCTATAGTAATTGTACAAAAAGCTTGAGAGAGCTTCGTCCGCGGGCAGGCTGGTGCCCACCACCGCTTTAAAGGGCAACTTTGGCAACTGCCTTTCAACTCACTACAGTCTTACTGTTTTTTGAAAGCATAATTGAAAGATCTAGGTCCTAGCGTTATGCTGTTCGCCTTTTAGCAATAATTTTTTTAAAAATTCAATTAAATTAGAAAAACATACACAATTTTATTTTTAAAACAATTAAAAGTAATAAATAAAAGAAAACTAAATGAAAAAGGAAAAAACGAAACGAAAATAAAGCTAAATAAATTCCTTAAATTTCTTAAAAAATCAAATCTTAAAATTAGAAAGAAAAAAATTGTATAAAAAAAAAGAAAAAAATTTTTAAAAGAAAATGATGTTAACAAAAGGCGCACAAATTGAAGAAAAGAAAACAAAAATAAAATAAGTTTCTAAAAACTGAAAGAAATTAAAACATTTTTCAAACATTAAATCTAAAAATGAAAAGGAACTAAACTAAATAAGAAAAAAAGAATTATTAAAAAAGAAAAAAAATTAAATAAGTTCTTAAAGATTAAATGAAATAAAAAAAAAAATATTATTCTTTTGAAAACACTAAGATCTAAATAGTAAAAGAACGACAAATTTAAATAAAAAAAAATAGTACATAAAATAATGGCCTTATTTATAAAAAATAAAGTAGGTTTGAAGAGCTTATAAAATGATGTTTCATACATTTTTATAAACAAATGCTTTATTTTAAAATTCAAAAATATGTATTTTTTAACAATAAAATTTAAAGAAAATTAAATAAAAAAAGAAAGAAATGGGCATAAAAAAATAAAAATAAAAATCCACTGCCTGAGGACTAGAACTCTGATCTCTCGAATGGCACGCCCGTGTTTTACTCATCCGGACGTTGCGAGTGTTGGCGACGTGAGTTGATAACAGTGCTTGCTCTCAAAACAGCTTTCCACCGCGAGTGGGGGATTGGAGAACTTTTTTCTAAGACCTTTGTGCTTAGCCAGAATTTCCCTGTTAATTTGAGACCCAGGAAGGGATATTTGAGAGGCCGGATCATAACACAGCAAGAGCTGTCAAGTTGCGTGGGCCAATTATTGAAAATCTTTTACCGGACTACGCAGGCCTCGAATTTAAAGGCCTTCCACCCGAAGTTAACCTGCTATATGCAGAAGCTCGTATTACCACCTGTATGCCAGAGAAGATAGCAATATTATTCCTAGGACATTCCAAGGTCTCAAAAATTTTACAGTTATCCTTAGTAGCAGGACTTCTGTCTGGAAAACCGTTTTATTTCTATGCAGTAATAAGAAATAAGATGATGCCAAGATCGGCAGCCTAAACGTTGCAATAATAAACGCCTATGAATCGAGCTGCTGACTCTCAGCGCCACTGAATATGAACTCATCGTGGATCTCTAATACCTCAGCTCAACGTAATGAGATGAGGAAGCTGTTCGACCGGGCAAAACGAACTTCGAACTAAGATGAATACTCGTATACATACACTAAGCAGCTGCAACAAGGAGATTCGAAAATCTATCTTCTCCTAGTCGTTTGTACGATGGGCAATAGGTTATAAACTACCAATAGGACACGATCTTGTAATACCGATACAAATCTGTTTCATACGGGAAAGTCTGGCATTAGCATTTTCCTGTCCAGCCTACTTCAAGACCATTCCCAAAATACTACACTTATATATGGTATACGGACGATATAGCATTAGTATCGAAAGATAATTTCAAAAAGACCCACTGTGGCATTGTCCAAAGAGTGAGCCTTGGAAACCACTCTTGCTCTGGCGCCAGCTTGTAGCCATAAAACAGACTGCTAAGAAGGCCCTTTTAAACTTCATGAGAGAGGGCACTGACAAAGCAGAGTGCCCAGAATTCCCATCACCGAATATAACAGAGACGACACGCTCAAAAGGAAAACATTTCAGAAGAGGTTCAAGTTCAAACTAGGAAGTAAATTGTCCTGGAACCAGACAATTCTGGAAAATAACTTTAGGCATAGGTGCAGGAATATAGGCATAATATGAAGGCTGTCAGACTGGCAAGGAATGCTACAACAACCCGACCAAATGAAGCAGAATGCTTCCTGGCTTCAGGGCCACTTACTAACAGAGAAGAGTTGAAAGCAGAGTAGTGCAATAACAGGCCAAAAACGTAGAAGAATTTACAACCTAAAGATAGTATTTAGGAAGCCATTTACTTTTACAAAGACAAGCTTAAGGCTGAGAGCCTACGTGAACGTCATGGGAATGATCTCATATTCCTCCTGTCTGTTGCTACTGTCGTACTGGTCGCCTGAAGAATATAAATTTAACTTCCTTGAAGACAGACCCATTTCAACATTGAGGTATTTTCATCTCCATGCTTTAAATGCACATCGAGTCCATTCATAACCAACTCAAGTTCCCCATTTGCTTCGTAAGTGTAACCACTCCATAAGGGCATTCATTTGGAAATGTACGTACTTGCAATTGAAAATGTAATACAAAGTCTATAATTTCATTATTTTAACCCAACTCGAACTTGACTACTTTGTAAAATAAATGAAATTTTGTGCGTCTGCAAGGCCGGAATGCGGGAGAAGAGGCAAAATAAAAACAACCATTGTGCATGTGCTTTATGTATTTAAATATCTTTTTATGTGCAAAAAGCATGACAATATAATGTCGCTTGACATTTAAATAACTGTTTTCTTTCGCTTGCCACCCCCTACTGTAACTTTAACTGTGCATGTGGCAGACACTGCTGCTGCTGTTTGTCAAGATGATGGGGATAATATTGAATGAAATGCGAATGGTAAAGGCTTTTTGTTGATAAAAGACAACAAGGAAGGCAAATCTTTCGCACATGCATACCAGGGTGGTCTTTAAAATATATATATAACAACATAATGATCGTTAAAATATATATCAACCTAGTACAAAATAAAATTTTAACCAAAATGTTTGAAAAACTTTAAATTTTTTTTTTTAATTGCATAGTTTAAAAAAAATTTGACTTTGATAAGCGATAACGAGTTTATGAATTTATATCAAATCGTTATCGCATTTTCGAGATAAAAAAAAAATTTATTATTTAAAATTTAGGAATTCTCGTAATGTCTTTATTTTGTATGAAGAAACAAATACTAAAATATAATATTTTTAAGGACCACCCTAATGCATACTGGTAATTGTAAATACTTGGATATATTTGGAGGTATGTATACTTACATACCTACACTCATGTATAATTACTAACTGCAGTCATGGCAACAGATAAAAGTAAATAAATATGTACTTATGTAAAGCGATGACGCTGCGTGAGTGTAAAGTAATTATTATGTACACAAACAGAACAAAACACATAAACAAATGTCAACCGGCTAAAAATTGCATATTCAAACCAGTAAAGTGAGAGAATTCGCCTTTGTGGTTTTGAGCTCAACAACGCAAGTGTAACTCCCAACGATTGCTACTTTATTTAGCACAAGGGCTATAGATATAAATATATTTGGAAAGGCGGTTTACCGACACTAAAAGTTTAACGCATATATTTATCCTACACATCCACGAGGGCTGTTAATTACGTCAATGATGAATGAATCAAAAAATAGATTTACAGGCCTATTCGGCATTGGTAACACGATTTTTTTTACCGGTAAATTAAGTTACTCCCTCTTCGCATTCTGGACACTCTTGTAAGCAGTAAATTTTGTTACCATCTCTCACAAAATGTTCGGTTACAAGTGGAGAAGGCCTGTTAATGTTCTTAAAAAAAATCGTTTTTTCGGCATAATCGTTTTTGGGTCGATACACTTTTGCAAACGAAATTCCAATTTATGTCTCTCGCCGATTACACGTCCTAAATTTAGCAAAATATGCCTTAGTTTCAGCTATTACTTCAGGTTTGGTTGCAAATTTCAACCCGCTAGCGGTTTTTTTTTATCATATCTGGAAAGACGTAAATATCGTATATGGCCACATATGTAGAATATGGTGGATAGAAAAGCAGTTTTTATACCCTTCATGAACAAGTACCAGAAGAAAAAATATATACCCATAAAGGAATATATCGAAGCGATCAGAATGACGAGCTGAGTCGATTGAGCCATGTCTGTCTGTCTGTGTATCTGTCTGTCTGTTTGAACGCAAACTAGTCCCTCAGTTTTCGACTTATTCGATCGAAATTTGGTACACGGATGCCATCTTACACTTATCGGAAAAAATCGGATCACTTTAGCATATGTAAAGCTCCTTAAACTAATTGTTCAGATATGGGTATTGGCGTTGTAACTCTGCAGCTAAGAGCTAAAAATTTTGTACTCTTTTCACTTATCATCAAGATCGGACTACTATAACTTATAGGTCTCATATAACTGATTATTCAGATATGAAGTTTTGCTTTGATACTGATAAAATCGCACAAATTTCTATCAATCAAACAAAGTCTACTGAGAAAATCTTTAAGATCTGTTATACATAGTGAACATTTGGTGTACCCCTCCTATTAAGATATTTACTCTTTCAGCCTTCTCACCTTATTTCAGTGGACGGTCATTTAAAACAATATCGTCGATTTTATTAATCCTTCTTCAGTTGTGACTTAAATTGGACGATCGGAGCGCGTTCACAACGAAGTTCTTTATACCACTTCTGAATCATTCCAAATGACGGTGCCGACTCCCCATACTATTTTCCAAGCATGAATTTGGTTTCACTTATCGATTTTTTTTTTTCTAAAAAATAGTGATAGTGAAACGATGAGCCGTATGAACTTTACAACGACGTGGACATAGTGCTGCGAATTAAAATACAGCGGCTGGCTGGCTTGCCATGTCGTTCGAATGGACACCGACGCTTCAGCTCTGAAAGCATTCAACTCGGAACCCGCTGGTGGTAGCAGAGGAAGAGGGAGGCCCCCACTGCGATGGAAAGACCAGGTGGAGAAGGACTTGGTTTCATTTGGCATTTCCAATTGGTGTCAGTTGGCACAGAAGAGAAACGACTGGCGTGCTTTGCTGAACTCGGCCAAAATCGCTTAGGCGGTTACAGAGCCAAATAAGAAGAAGAAGAACCAGAACACCTCTGTCAAAAATGATCTGGGATTTACAAATTTTTGTGAAACGTCTTTCTAATGGCGTTTTCGTCTCTACAAAAAATGTTGCCTTCTCAATTGCCCTCTTCTTAGTATTTGTGCGTAGATATCCAGAACCTCTTTTACAATATCGACACTATATCTCGGATTTTACACTGACTTATTGAACACACCTCGTAGGTATGTAAGCATTTATGTACATATGTATATACATTTGTATCTCTCTGTGGTTGCCATCGGAAGAGTACTCGTCAGAGAGCGTGGGTTTAGGTTGGAAATCACCGTGAGGGGGGTGTGTTTTGATTGATTGGGCGGATGACACCCTGCTAAGTAAAAAGAAGTAAGTGCGCGTGGGCCACACTGTTAAAGTGAAACGTACGTTACTTATCTACCTATACATACACACATCTGCTTTTGCTTAAGGTTATATTTTTTCGCTTTTTTATCAATTTAGATCCCTACCTCTACCACTGTTCGTTTTAATAACATTCATGTTATTCTGTTTTCCATCGATAAATATCGATAACAAAATCGATGAGTATCGATAACAAAATCGGTAAATATCGATAACAAAGTCGATAAATATCGATAACAAAATCGATAAATATCGATAACAAAACCGATAAAAATATCGATTAATTTATCGATAAGTCTCGAGAATCCCAAAAATCTCTAAAATCCCAAAATAGTTCTCAGATTGAGTCTCTGTGTCTCTCTCTATATCCTTTCCTCTTTAATTACCTCTATTTTAATTTTTCTTCCCCTATCTTCATCTTTGCTTTTATCGGTATCCTCATCCTCCTCTTTGTCTTTACTTTTATGTTCATAATTTTTTTTCAGCTACATATTCCCCTTCACATTTGCCCTTATATATCAATTATATAAATAGGCAATCATGTTTCGTTTACACCCCTTTTACGGCTAAACTATACTTCTAAGGTATAAACAATTATATATCATTAGAAAGGTATTTTGATGCTGATGTGCAGGCAATTTTTAAAATTTCAAATTAGTTTAAAATAGAGCGAAAAAATCAATTCAAAAGTCACACCAATACCAATGCCATACATGTACATGGTTGGGGCGGAAATGCCTCCTAAATGTATGCTTTAATATTGATANTAAAGAAACCTAAATATAAAGACAAAGAGGAAGGAAAATTTAAATACCTAACCCAATAACAACGGTGAGGTGAATATGTAAATGAAGAAAATAACGGACATATTTAGATCAGGATAAAGGAAAAGATAAAGATGAA
>NW_016158630.1:74308-74580 GCF_001687245.7 Rhagoletis zephyria
AGATGAAGATGAAGATGAAGATGAAGATGAAGATGAAGATGAAGATGAAGATGAAGATGAAGATGAAGATGAAGATAAGGATAAAGATCATAACCCCTTAACTTAACTTAACTTACCTCAACTCATCTCACATCCGCTTAAAAACTTACTCCACCTGAGCTCACCACACGTTAATTCACCACACCTTAACTCCCCACACCTAAATTCACCACACCCAATTCATCACACCTCAACTCACCACACCTTAACCCCCACACCTAAATCCACCACAC
>NW_016158630.1:74680-87615 GCF_001687245.7 Rhagoletis zephyria
TTTTTTTTAATTTCGAGATTTTGTTGTTTAAAAAAAATATATATTTTTTAAATTTAATTAATTTTTTAAGAACTTATTTTATTTTAAGTTTTTTCTGACTTATATTTAGTTTTCGTTTAATTTTTATATTTTATTGTTTATGAAGCAAAATGTTTTTCCAATTTCATTAAATTTTACAGACCTTTTTTTAATTTTTATTTATTTTTTTTAATTTTTAATTTTTTATTTTTTATATTGTTCTGTAAATTTTAAAACCTTTTTGGAATATCCGCGAGAAGTGGTAGGAAATCCCTATAAGAACACTACGTGCTATATATAACGCGTTATGTAACGCGGATTTGTAACATAATTGCATCTTATACTCCCATAGGATATTTACGTTAATTTCCTAAGGGCGACATGAAAAATCTAACAGGATATAGTGTTATAGATATGTTATGTGTAGCATATGTTTGCATACGTTTGTAAATTTGGCTTTGAGTGCGTTTGTGAAATATTTGAATGCATTGGAGTCTGCGTTAGCCGTGTCTGGTAGGAATGTTTCCATTTTACTTCCAAGTGAAAGCATCCCTCATTTTCCAAGGGGATATGTATCTACACACATATGTATGACTATGTGTTTGTGCTGACAACATATTTGCCACTTGCATACAAATTTGGCCATTATTGTTGCTGCAATTTACTATTGCCACTTCGGCGTACGTTTCAGGTGGACAGCAAATGTATGTATACTTAGTTGCCTGCTGCCACAGTGATTTGCTTTCGCACCACAGCTGTTTCACTACCGCACACACACACACACACACACATATAAAGTTAAAGCCTGATTATGGCAACGTAACTTAACTTAACGAAACGTAGAACTTAGATAATCAAAATGAAACAGATTTCGACGTGGCATTAAGTTGCGTTAAGTTTCGGCTGTTCAATTATAAGCAACATCCATTTAACAGAATTTTTAAGAGAGAGCCGTAAGTTACGTTAAGTTACCATAATCAAACCGTTACACTCAGCGTCAATTATGGTTGCATAGCAATTTCACGCTTGCGAAACTAAAATTTTACACCTTTTGTTGTTGTTTCACTTAAATGTATTCGCAATCGCTGTCGTTCGGTTTGTTTGTGGTTATCGATTTTTACTGCATGTCCAGTTGAGATTGGGTAAAATATGAAAAAAAGTACTTGCGAAGAAATTGGCAACAATTTCAACAGCACTGAGCGTTTGTCGGCATGGAAATCAAAACTAAAATTCTCTTGACTAATGGCATTTTGCGACTGTTTCTAGCCCAGCGCAGCGGTATTTTCTATCAGGTTGTTATCTGTTCGTTATTATTTATTTTTAATAGGGTTTCCACCTATTTTCCATCGTTATCCAAGTTTATTTAATGTTTTGTTCAGACAATTAAAATACAATATTATTTCTTATGGTTAGTAAAAGAAAGCTCTTGAACAATTCTTTGCCTAAAGAGTAATTGTTATCCCTTAGGATATTAGTGTAAGGTTGCCACTTATTTTCGATTTCACCAAATATATAAGTAAAATAACTTAATATGGATATCAAATGAAATATATTTTTGAGAACTTAAATACAGAAATAATTTTGTTAAGGCTTACCATGTACATATGTTTAATAGCAATTTGTGTATCACTAATTGCAACGATCATTTTTTAAGTTGGTATATATGTATGCACAGTACCAGAGATGGGCACGGGCCGGAATATTTGTTGTCAGCACGAACTCGTGCGTGCATGGGCGTTCAGTAAAATTTCATAAAAGCACGAATAAGTACGAAAAAGCCCGTTGCCAATACTACAAATTTAGATAAGCTTTTGTTTTTATACAAAAAAAAAAAAAGTACATATTAAAACTCTTTTGATAAAAGAAAAGCAAAAAAATAAATATTTGGAAACCGATAGAAAAAATAAGATACTTAGTAGTTTTGTTTACATAGCTGTACATAAAATACCTTGCACTTTTTCTACTTCCCAGAAAATGTATTATAAAAATCTTTGATGTAATTGATTCGCTTAAGTAAATATACATACATAAACATAAAATTAAAAATATGTGCATATGTATGCATACAATAACAGTTGGCTCTTTATTTCCGGGCTGGGACGTGTCCCGTCGTGCCGGGCCGGGCCGGGCCGGGCCCCACTGAAATTCTTAACGTGCGGGCTCGTGCGTGTTTTTGAAAGTTGATTTTGCACTCGTGCCGGTCCGAGACTGAAAATTTTGGCCCGTGCCCATCTCTACACAGTACACATGTACTCAAAATGCAAACAGTTAATTTCAAATGCAGTAATCGGTTAAAGTAAAAGCCTTTGGCATATCCCAAGGCAGAACTGCCCTTACTTGTTCTCAAATAATTTTGTTACTTTGCTGCTGTTAAAGCTGCGTTAAAATGTTCACAGGGCAATTCTGGCAATTGTCTTTCAATTGTTCACAGTATTTCAAAAGGCAAAGATCTTTCATAAGAAAATTGTCACTTCTGGCAACTATCTTGAAAGCTCTTTACTGTCTTTCGAAAGACTTAGCATTATGCTGTTCGCCTTTTAGCAATATGTTTATTTTTTTTTTTAATAAATGCAAATAAATGAAAATAAAAAAATTGTTGCTTTTAAAACAAAAAAAATATAAATTTGAAAAAGAAAAAAATTAAATCCATAAAGAAGAAAATAGTATGTACTTACAAATTAAATATTTAAAAAAAGTATCTTTGTTTTTCAAACAAAACCTAAATATTAAAAGAAAATTAATTAAAAAAGTTGGCCGCTGTGGTGTAGTGGTAAGCAGTGTGCGCTTCCACTCCACAGCACCTGGGTTCAAGCCCTGACCACAACAACATCGCCAAAAAATATAGAAAAACGTTTTTTCCTTAACAGCGGTCGTCCCTCGGCAGGCAATGGCAAACCTCCGAGTGTATTTCTGCCATGAAAAACAGCTTCTCATAAAAATGCAATCGCCGTTCGGAGTCGGCGTAAAACTGTAGGTCCCTCCGCTTCGTGTGACAACATCAAGGCGCACGCCACAAATCGGAGGAGAAGCTCGGCCAAACACAAACATATGTATGTGTAAGCGTCAATCTATTATTATTATTATAATTAAAAAAGGGCAACAAATAAATTAAAAAAATAAAAATAAAATAAGATCCTAATAATTTAATTAAATAAAAATATTTATTTTTCCTTTTAAAACAAGACATTCTTGATTTAATGGAAGTGAAATATACGAAAGCAAAACCAATTAAATTAATAAAAAGGAAAAATTAAATAAAATCAAAAATTAAAAAAAAAACAGTAAAGATGTATTTGAAAAAGAAGAAAATTAAATAAGTTCCTAAAATTTAAATGAAATTAAAAAATATGTTAACTATAATAACACCTAAAGATTAAATTGAGAAAGAAAGAAAATACATAACATAACTTTCTAAAAATTCAAGAAATTAAAAAATATATGTTTTTCTTTTTAAAGCAATTAAATATAAAAACAAGAGAAAATTAAATTAAAAGGGGGAAAATAAATAAATAAAAAAATGAAACAAAATTATAAAAAAATAAACAAATTTCGTTGCCCGAGACTCGCACTCGGATCTTTCGGGTAGCACGCCTGTTCTTTGTTCACTTGGTGATTGTGACTGTTGGAGCGACGCGAGCTAAATAATTTACAAGTGCTTTCTCAGAATAGCTTTCCATCACGAGTGGTGAACGAGATAGTTTTTTTCTAAGACTTTATGTGCTATAATAACAAAAATCTTTTGAACTGGCAGCTGGCAAGTCTTTCATTTGCCTTATAAAACACTTTTTACTATCTTATGGTGATTTTCACGGCAACCATCTCCTGTGACAAAGCTTCAAAGGGCAGTGAATGTGCTTTTTTTGCCTCACAAGAGTCTGACATTTTAAGAAACGAACACCAAATTTTCTCACTCTTTGCCTTTAATTTAGAATCGAACACGAAAAGAGATAGAGGTAATCAACAGGCAAAATGTTTTGGTAGAAACGAAATCACCATTTGGCGAAATTGCCCTACTAAAATCAAGAAGAGAGGCCTTCTAAAACATTTTACCAACTACTAAACGATTTCTACGTCATTTTCCAAGATTTCTAAAAGGTCTAAATCGTTGACCTTTAACCCCTCTTCAACAGACACACAGTCATAATCATTGACACAAAAAAGGGCTGCGCATCCACTTCAATTTGTTTCAAGAAACCCTCTCACACAGCTTTTTTTCATATTCCTGAAACGATGTCACGGCAGCATTCTGATTATCACAGCTGAGAGCCCTCTTGACATTTAATTCCCACATGCCATCAAGCGAAAATTATTGTGCGCATAAATGCGGTGGATTAAAAAAAAAAATATAACAACAAATTAAGGTGGCATGCAACATGTTAGTAATTGAATATTATTGCATGCCGCGTGGGCACACACATAACTAATAATAAATATGTATGTATGTATGTATGTATGTATGTATGTATGTAAGGCAAATGCTGAAAAGTGCAATAACCTAATGAAAAGTAAAGCAAATCAACAAGGCAAAAAACCATTCATGTCATGTAAGTTATGGTTGGCCAATTGGCCAATTGCCAACAATGAAACAATTTCATGCCACAGTAGTAGAGCTATTCGTACTCGTATTTATGTACCTACATCGAAAATCTCTGCTATTGTTGTTGAGCTGCTACGTACTTTTAAGTAGGTGCTACAAGTGCCCGAGAAAAGGAAATGTGGCAGAAGTGTGAGTGTGTATTTGACAATAGTAACAACTGAAAATTGAATGCATTGATGACAACAACGGTCGTAGGAGTAAGCAGACGAGGCGAACGCTTAACCCCTTCAAGACCACGGGAAACATGTTTCTCAAAAAGTTCTGCGCTCATAAGGATATTGTATGCATTTTAGGGTTCTGTATTTCAGTTCTTATAATTTAAACTTACAATCTATAAGAAAATACCTAAAATTTCGGGAACAAATATTTCCAAACTTTTTTTTCCAAAACATTTCAGGGATTTTAGGGAAAATAATTTTTAAGAAATAAATCTAATTTTTTCAAAACTATTACAAATTAGCATTGATTAGAAAACTGATTTTCTTAAAAACAAAAAAAAAAAAAATTTATAAAAATTTGAAAAAATGACTAGATATTAAAAAGTACAACTTTTTTGGAAAACAATATTTTGAGGTTTTTTTTTTGGAGAAATAAAATTTATCTTGGAAGAGATAAATTTGTTTTGAGAAAAAATATGAATTCGATTTTACTCCGATTTAATGTATGTAGATATATACATATGTACACAATAATATTTTTAATTTTTTTTTTATTTAAAAATTTGATAAAAATAATATTTTAAAAATAAAATGTGTAAAACAAGTTTAATATATTATGTTGAAAAATTATTGTGGAGAAATAACAATGTTTATAAATGGTAGAAGTTATAGCTGCTATTTCGGAGATCACCACATCTCCTCATCAGACTTCGGATTCGATACAGCGACCCCAGCTTCCAAAGCCAGTGGTCTACACACTATGCTAAGTTCACCTTATAAACTTTTGTTGCTTTTTCCACAATAATTTTGCAATATAAACGGCCTCAAGCTCAATAAATTTTTTTTAATATGATTTATTACGTCAAAAAATAATAAAAAACCACAAATAAAACATATACATATTTATATAAAAAAAAATATTTAACCAAAATGATAAAATATTTTTGGCTATTGAATATATTTTGTGATGAATAATTTTTTGTGAATTATTTTCGTCCCTAAAATAAAAATAAAAAAGTTCATTTAGTTTGGTTTAAATAGTGGATAAAATTTGTTTTTGCGGAAATGATAAAAAATTTATATTTTTCTGGGGAAAAAATTTCTCTTAAAATTGTTTGGTGGTTTTGGAATAAAATTATTATACGTGAAAAAATAAATTTCTTACTGAAATTTAAAAAAAATTTACCAAGTATTACAAAAAATTATTTTTGGGGAAAATATATTTTTGTAAGAAAAAATATGAATGGCAGCTTTACATTTGCATTGGCTCTTTTGGACATCGCAATTTGCGCTCAAATCATAACTTTTTTAAAATCGGTTTATAGTCCTGAAAGGGTTAAGGTAAGGAAAAGCGCCACAAACTAATTTGGCGAACTAGTGTCGAGGGTGCTTGAACACCTCTGGACCGCCGTATGTAATAATCTTTGTTTGTAAGTATGTATGTACATATGTATTTGCCTAGTTATACTATAACAGTGATTTTGAGTGGTAGGTGAACGCTGCCTGCTTAATTTAGGGCTCGCTACCTTTGAGCGCGCACCTACGAATTTTCTTCAAAGACTTCAAGAAAGCCCTTTATTAGCGTGCAAGAATAGGCGAGTTAAATAAATTACTTAAATAATGCGCTCCTCTAATGGCCGCGCAACAGGCTGTGTGTGCAGTCTACTGTGGTATCTCAGCCGCAGTGCCTTTAACTTCTTCTATGGCCTCTACTGCGCGACTTTTGAAAATTGTGCATACAAATCACTTTTAAAATTGTAAATGCTGTTCTCGTTGTTGTTTTTTCGCGTTACTAACTATTGCTTGAAATGTCTTCCTACTTTATTGCAATTAACTATGTATCTTTTTTGCGATTTTTTTTTTTTTGTTTTCTGGCATCTATTTTTTGCTAGACCCTCTACAGTTTTGTCCTGCTCTGTTTTCCACCTTTTTCGCTTTATATTTGATTTTATGCATTTTTCCTCTAATTTTGTTCGTTTCATTATATTCCATTCATTCATTTTCTTCTTTGCTGCATTTATGCAGCCAAGCATAAAATCGCATTTGTGCCAACATTTAAACAATTCAGCCCAAAACTGGCACTACTCTAGAAAAGGCACGATTATTTGCTACGCTTGGCTGCTTGTTTCAATCTCGTTGTGTTCCCATGCAATCACTACACAGCATTTCCGAGCATGTTTGTGGCATAAATATACCTATGCGTGTATGTATGTATAATTTAGTCTAATACAACATGAGTCATGCACTACTAGAATTACAAGTCACTGATTTTTTATAGCAAAAAAATCACCGCCTTTTTTCGAAGCATTTCCATTCTTAGGCCGCAAAAAGCACTGAGAGAAACTTCGTAAGCAAATAACTGGTGGCGCGTCCTCGCCGTTACACAGAGATCTAAGGAATTTTGTGAGATTATTTATTTGTACAAAACTCACCTTTGACGCCGAGAATGAAACAGCAGCAGAAAGGCTAATTGTTTTCGAGTGTTTTCTTTTCTCCGTTTATTGTACCTTTCCTTCTGCTCTTCTCAACTAGCGAATGAGATACACGTGTCTAGCGAGTATTAAATTTATATTAACAATAAATAAGTTTGGATTGTAAGCAAATTCGAATACTTTGAGTTTAACTAAAACCTAGGACATGCGAAAAGCTTCATATGTGTACATAGATTAGCTTGCGTTAGATTAGGTGGCAACCCTAGGCATTTCTTATACTGCCCATAGTGTTATTATTTATTTTTTCCTGCAAAAGGATGGGCGCTCAAAATTAAAGTTCTACAGGCAGCTGTGGTCCACTCCAACGAGTTCCTCGAAACAGCTGAAAAGGAAGTCCATCTACCACCTCATCATCCTCCAAATAGCTACGGCATTAGAGGTCCGAAACAATATTAAGTCATGTCATAAGCCATAATTAACTCTCCTGTTAGGGTTGGTTTCTGGTTTAGAACAGTCACCTCCACTCTCTGCTTACCTATTGGCTCTTCCAACTTCACGGCCTGCCAGTCGTGAGTTGGTAGCCCTGCATACCATAAGCAGGCTGGATCTTGGAATTACATCACGTTTCACGGCATCCCGTCGTACACCATTCCAAAGCTACGTATTTCCAGTCTATTGCAGCCTTATATAGCTGCACAGACCTTTCGCCAACGCATTTATAAGTTTTAATAACAGAATGAAAGTCCCGCATACACCCTGAGAACCACCCAGTCTATCGCTCATAAGTTTCTGCCTACCAGGTCCCAGTTTTGCGTTCAGATCGTAGCGTTGCGTTCTATCACTGAACCGATGAACGTTTCTCTCACCGCTTCAGCAAAATATTTTTCTTTGTATTTATCTTACCTGTAGACGTTGTGTCCTCTTCTGAGTGCTTCGGTTTTTGTAGTTCAGCTTTTGCTCTTCCGGGGTGATTATCCAGGAAATATTCTACCTAAGACGTGGAGCTGACTGGCTTTTCAGTCTAGTCCTGCTGCCTGATATCTCGCAGCCTGTCAACTATGCGCAGGGTTGATGTTCTGCTTCGATAATACCGCTCAGAGGCTCCTATTGGTTTTAAATGGGGTTTTCGTGTGCAGCTAGTCGGGTGGACACCAGGATTTACTGGCTTGGCCATGTGATCTGATTTCTCTCACATCGAAGGCCATGTTCCTATTTTATAGAAGAAGACGCAGCTTGAATGACCATCCTAGTAACCATATCAACCACCAGCGCATTTTGGGAATCCCCCGCTAATATGTTCTTAAACTAAAAAAAAAAATCGTTGCAAAGGTAGTGATTATGATATAAGAGTTTAAACGCGAGTGTAACTTCCTGGGAGGAGAAGTTTGAGATTTAAGATCTTCAGTACTCATCTTAGTATTCCCTCACGCTCCCTCTCTTCCTCTCTCACCTCCTCTCTCCCTCTCTCATAGTTTAAAAGATAGTCTATATTTTTTTTTTAATTGCTTATATGTTTTCTCGTTAGTACTTTATTTAATTTTGCCCGTTTTNTCTTCCTCTCTCACCTCCTCTCTCCCTCTCTCATAGTTTAAAAGATAGTCTATATTTTTTTTTTAATTGCTTATATGTTTTCAAATTTCTCGTTAGTACTTCATTTAATTTTGACCGTTTTTCTCCGTGCACTTGCATAAGTATGCATCTTTGTATGTATATGAAGCATGTACATATTTACATTTCCCTGTGATTATTTCACTTTCCTTTTGCTGCGATTGAGACGGAACAAATGTCACAAATACTGATTATAATAAGCATATACATACATACGTATGTATGTATGTTTATGACCCAAGCAGCGGCTTTGCTTGCACCTCACTAGCTCTTGCCAGCGGTGGATGTTGTAATTGGTAACATGGTGTCGTCTGGTTATTCACATACTCATACATATGCAAGTGCTTGCATACTTGGACTGCAGTCTGCAGTGGGCATTGCGTTAGTTGATGTTGCCAGTGGCTTCTCTTCACAACCGCCACGTCCATTTCGTTTCACCGATTCGCCGTTTCACTGAACAACCAAAACCCTATTCATTTGTTTAGTTCTTTGCTCGCCTTTCAACCGACAATAACAATAAATTGCATTAAGTTAAGTGAAGAATACACACTTTTGTGCGCGCGTTCATCGACGGTTAGTTGTTATTGTATGGACAAATTATTAAATATGGCAGTCGGTTATTAATTTTACTACATAATTAATTTAAAAAGTTCGTATGTGCCGTTATGCAATTGCATGTTTGAAGTGCATTGAATAATAAAAGAGAAGAATCAGCAAATAAAATTTTAAAAAGTGTTTAACAATTTTATACAAACCCATGAAGTATTGACTGCGATTTTATAACCAGAGAAGACGGGAAAAGGCATTGTTAATAAAATAATTGTGGAAAACCTCCACAAGGTTTTGTTTTTAAAATGTGGAATAGTTTCAAAACGGTCTCTGCACCAGCGCCTGGAACGAACTACAAAGCCAATATGGCGAGGCTTCTCCTCCTTCTCTGTAAGTATTTCATGGAAAAAGTAATACATATTTTTGCGACACATTCCTTGTTTATATGGCATCAAACGCGGTATCGGACAATACGTAACGTACGTTGGTTATGCCTTTCTCAATGTAAATAATGTGCGTTGCCAAAAACCAGAGACCCTAACGATACTTCGATTTTGTAGGACCAAAAATTTATTATTATTATTTTTTATGTTTATTTTATTTGTTTTTATTTTATTAATTTATATATATTTTTTTATTTTCTTTTCTTTTGTTTTATATCATTTCATATTAGCTATTTTGTTATAAATAATAAAAAGTTTTTGCGGTTTAATTTTTTTTTTAAAGTCTAGACAACACAATTACATAAAAAAAATAAAAGCAAAGATTGAATTATTAAAAAAATTAAATGTAAATCAAACTTACGACCTTGCAGCTCACTAATCCGCATTACTGCCCTCTGTTAAAGTACAATTTTGATCAGATCAACTGTGCCGTTAATCCGGATTAACGTTGCCGTCTATGCTTTAATGCAATTTATAGCCAGCAATTCGGGATTACCTTACTGTTTAATATTTTTCCACGCCTTTAACTGCATTTGGCAGCTTCTGTGACCATGACAATTACGTACATACATTTAGTGTTGAACTGTTTGATTTTTTCCTTAGATATTTAATACCGCAAACATTTTTTCCCTCTTTTATATGAGATTATGACAATTGAAATTATTTTGCTAGTGAACTCGTTGTGGCTTGATATATGTACATACATACATAAATATATGTTTACATGCGACTATGCGTTCAGTACTTTATTGCGAACGACGATGCAGACGCTGCGGGTGTGAGATTAAATGTTAAACATTAAGCAAAATTAAATTGTTGTGGTTTTCAAGTGCATTAGTGGTTTTAACAGAGGAAAATAGCAAAAGTATTTGCGCGCTCATAAGAGGTTCGAAATGAGTAGTGGAATTGTGGAAAGTAGGGTAAAGTTTGTAACGCATTTAAATTTTTTTAATAATAACTAGCAGGAAATAAAGATAAAAAAGTCAAATGCAAGCTAGCAACCATAGCCCAAGGGCCATACTACGATACGGTATTAGCGCACTTTTGTCAATATTGTCCTTTCATGTCGCAAACTCACTGACACGCTTCAAGCACAGATACTCCTTTAGCTAATAATAAGTCGGTAGTTTGACATGGCGGGTATTGTTTTCTTAGTGACATTTTTTGAGGGCAGACTTGAATTAGAGAAAATTATTGATTCAGTCTCAGCATGACCATTGGAAAGTGGGCGCAAAAAGGTGGTTTCGAGTAGAAATTAACAAGTTACTTTACATATCGCACACCATCTTCAAAAGAGGCAGAACTCAAACACAATTTTGGTCGATATTCTCTGACTAGAAAAATATCGTTCTATCTATATCGTATCTATAAGATCGACATGCAATTTTTTTCCGGTCTGATTTTTGAGTTGTACCGCTTTTATAGAGGGGGAAATTTGCCGTCAAAGTAATTAGTTGTAACCCTATTTCAGTACTACAAAAATGTGTACATTTTAGTACTAGTTTCAAACAAGTCCTAACGTAACGAATTGAAATTAGTGCAAAGCATGAAAAAACTTAGCAAAATCAACAAATACAAAAATGTACAAGGCGAATTATTTCTTAGCGATGACATTGCTAATTCTCGAGCTTTTACAGAGCCGTTTCACAAGATTTCCCCGCCTGATAGGCAAAGGATGTGTTGAAAGCGCCTCCCTAGGAATGCGCTGTTCAACCAATCTCTGCTGAGATTTCAGCGCAAAGTTCATTATGCTAATGGGCATGAAACTTTTAGGGCTAGTATGGTCGTCGTGACCAACTTTTGTCGTAAAGACCACGTTTTTATTTGATTTTGACACGAAATAAAGCCTGGCTAACTCCTTTTTTCATTTATAACTTAAAACACTCAGAATATGCCCAGCTTACGTAAAACTCTGTGATATAGAAAGTACGGTCAGTCTACTACATGGGAAGTAGCATGATTCCAACCGAACATATGACTTAGTATTTAATTGACAAGCAGAATGTATTAAGAGCTATTAGACCTTAGAGCTTTAGGGAAATATCAGCGGCTATTAATATCCCAACGAAGTCCATATTAATTCATACATATTTTTTTTTACAGCAAATAGAATCGAGATAGGGGCATGAAAGTGGATTTCTTAATATTTACAGCTGCGACTATGTTGCTAAGACTTGCGAATATTTGTATTTACTCTGATACACACATAACTGCTTGAATACATGAATACTTTTATGCATACTGTTTTCTTTAGTGGTCATGGTAAGTTCTTATCACAAGGAGACTGGGTGGCGTCTGTGTCGCTATTAATGTGGGTCAGTGAGTTTGTTGCCTTTTATATGTTATTTATAGTAACCTTAAGCGTCTAAATAGTGAAGTTGTTGATTTATTATTTTATGTACAGCATGGAAGATAGATAAGAGTGTAAAAAGGAAAATAAAAGAATAACCACTAATATTTTCAAATGTACGCACATATGAATGCATGTATGTATGTGTGTATGTATGAGTGTAATGCATCAAAGATTGTCATGAAATGTAGACTTACTCTAAATCAGCTGCCAACGAGTTACGTCACTAATTTTGTATGGGGGACAGGCCATAAAGAAATACCGGGCAACTATGCTGCAGATGATCCAGCTAGGAAAGGTACTTTACTGTTCGCAATCAGTACCGCTCGCCATGCGGGCATTTCGTTACCTTCTTGCAAACTCTGGTTGAAGCATAACTTTATCGAACGGGAAAATATAAGACGGACATATCTGGTCTAACTCGGATAAGTGTAGATCTTACTCTCTCCTCCGCTTGGAGTGACTACTGCTCCGACATCGGGCACTACCTGATGTTAAAAAAACAAATAAGAATGCTACAGACTAAACGACACCGACCACCACTTCTGAAAGGGCTTTGAGATACAGACTCCCAAGAGAATCGAGTGGGAAAAAATTCGGTCGTGATTTGGGTTCCACGACTAGAGATATATGTACATCTACTTGCGAAGTCAATGTATTGCCCAGTACTGGCATGTCCCTTTCTGCTACATATACCACTTAGCATACAAGCGATGATCACTTTCGCTTCCACTGTCCGGGATTACCGAGATTCAAGCAGCTGTATCTTCATAAATACTC
>NW_016158630.1:92741-104230 GCF_001687245.7 Rhagoletis zephyria
ATGTACATACATACATAAATATATGTTTACATGCGACTATGCGTTCAGTACTTTATTGCGAACGACGATGCAGACGCTGCGGGTGTGAGATTAAATGTTAAACATTAAGCAAAATTAAATTGTTGTGGTTTTCAAGTGCATTAGTGGTTTTAACAGAGGAAAATAGCAAAATTATTTGCGCGCTCATAAGAGGTTCGAAATGAGTAGTGGAATTGTGGAGAGTAGGGCAAAGTTTGTAACGCATTTAAATTTTTTTAATAATAACTAGCAGGAAATAAAGATAAAAAAGTCATGAATTGAAGGAAATTATAATTCTGAATAATGAAATTTCTCTGAAATTAAGTAATTTTTTTTTTTACTTCCGTGCTATTTTGCAAATTGGTTGCAAGAGCGTCCTGGCGAGCTTAAAAGTGTAAAAGAAATTATTTTACTTTAACAAAGAGATAATCGCATTAAATTCAAAAGTCAAATGCAAGCTAGCAACCATAGCCCAAGGGCCATACTACGATACGGTATTAGCGCACTTGTGTCAATATTGTCCTTTCATGTCGCAAGCTCACTGACACGCTTCAAGCACAGATACTCCTTTAGCTAATAATAAGTCGGTAGTTTGACATGGCGGGTATTGTTTTCTTAGTGACATTTTTTGAGGGCAGACTTGAATTAGAGAAAATTATTGATTCAGTCTCAGCATGACCATTGGAAAGTGGGCGCAAAAAGGTGGTTTCGAGTAGAAATTAACAAGTTACTTTACATATCGCACACCATCTTCAAAAGAGGCAGAACTCAAACGCAATTTTGGTCGATATTCTCTGACTAGAAAAATATCGTTCTATCTATATCGTATCTATAAGATCGACATGCAATTTTTTTCCGGTCTGATTTTTGAGTTGTACCGCTTTTATAGAGGGGGAAATTTGCCGTCAAAGTAATTAGTTGTAACCCTATTTCAGTACTACAAAAATGTGTACATTTTAGTACTAGTTTCAAACAAGTCCTAACGTAACGAATTGAAATTAGTGCAAAGCATGAAAAAACTTAGCAAAATCAACAAATACAAAAATGTACAAGGCGAATTATTTCTTAGCGATGACATTGCTAATTCTCGAGCTTTTACAGAGCCGTTTCACAAGATTTCCCCGCCTGATAGGCAAAGGATGTGTTGAAAGCGCCTCCCTAGGAATGCGCTGTTCAACCAATCTCTGCTGAGATTTCAGCGCAAAGTTCATTATGCTAATGGGCATGAAACTTTTAGGGCTAGTATGGTCGTCGTGACCAACTTTTGTCGTAAAGACCACGTTTTTATTTGATTTTGACACGAAATAAAGCCTGGCTAACTCCTTTTTTCATTTATAACTTAAAACACTCAGAATATGCCCAGCTTACGTAAAACTCTGTGATATAGAAAGTACGGTCAGTCTACTACATGGGAAGTAGCATGATTCCAACCGAACATATGACTTAGTATTTAATTGACAAGCAGAATGTATTAAGAGCTATTAGACCTTAGAGCTTTAGGGAAATATCAGCGGCTATTAATATCCCAACGAAGTCCATATTAATTCATACATATTTTTTTTTACAGCAAATAGAATCGAGATAGGGGCATGAAAGTGGATTTCTTAATATTTACAGCTGCGACTATGTTGCTAAGACTTGCGAATATTTGTATTTACTCTGATACACACATAACTGCTTGAATACATGAATACTTTTATGCATACTGTTTTCTTTAGTGGTCATGGTAAGTTCTTATCACAAGGAGACTGGGTGGCGTCTGTGTCGCTATTAATGTGGGTCAGTGAGTTTGTTGCCTTTTATATGTTATTTATAGTAACCTTAAGCGTCTAAATAGTGAAGTTGTTGATTTATTATTTTATGTACAGCATGGAAGATAGATAAGAGTGTAAAAAGGAAAATAAAAGAATAACCACTAATATTTTCAAATGTACGCACATATGAATGCATGTATGTATGTGTGTATGTATGAGTGTAATGCATCAAAGATTGTCATGAAATGTAGACTTACTCTAAATCAGCTGCCAACGAGTTACGTCACTAATTTTGTATGGGGGACAGGCCATAAAGAAATACCGGGCAACTATGCTGCAGATGATCCAGCTAGGAAAGGTACTTTACTGTTCGCAATCAGTACCGCTCGCCATGCGGGCATTTCGTTACCTTCTTGCAAACTCTGGTTGAAGCATAACTTTATCGAACGGGAAAATATAAGACGGACATATCTGGTCTAACTCGGATAAGTGTAGATCTTACTCTCTCCTCCGCTTGGAGTGACTACTGCTCCGACATCGGGCACTACCTGATGTTAAAAAAACAAATAAGAATGCTACAGACTAAACGACACCGACCACCACTTCTGAAAGGGCTTTGAGATACAGACTCCCAAGAGAATCGAGTGGGAAAAAATTCGGTCGTGATTTGGGTTCCACGACTAGAGATATATGTACATCTACTTGCGAAGTCAATGTATTGCCCAGTACTGGCATGTCCCTTTCTGCTACATATACCACTTAGCATACAAGCGATGATCACTTTCGCTTCCACTGTCCGGGATTACCGAGATTCAAGCAGCTGTATCTTCATAAATACTCTTACAATCTTCAACTTTTTTTTAAATAAAACCGATTGGTTTTATTTATAGGGGCACGGTCGACATCGAGCCCGTTGTGATAGGGCTCTTGCGGCCTAAGTGTAGCTCTATCAGTATGTAGATGAAGATATCCACTACTTCCTCAATTATGTTCTTTTGAGAAGCAATAAGCATATACATATGTATCTATATTTCGTCACCTGAAATGCAAAAAGCTGTAACAAACATCACCACTGAAATGGAAAAAGTCGTGACTAATAATTTTTTTTTTTTTCATAAAACGTTGCGGGGAGTTATAATTCGTTGAAATTTGGGATTTTTTTTACATCTTTAAGTTACGTCTTTAAGTTTCACTTTTTGCGCAACTAAACGCAATTGGGTTTTTATTATTTGTTGCAGACTTTTAATATAAATGTGTTTACTTTCTTTTTCTGTGGCTTCTAAACTGACGACTTAACTGAATCTTGTTCCCATCTCCACCACCTGGTTGCAAGGATTCAAAATATATCTTCAGTATTTGCTGCGAAAGCAAATATTTAACCTAAATAGCTAAACCGAAATTAGGTTAGTAATTTTACGCTGTCAATGAAACAATAGATATCTTCACAACCTTATTTCTATTTACCCACTTTTGGAGTATTTTTTCCCCAATATACCTATAACATCCGGTGAGCGACACTGGTGGCGGGCACACCTAGTGTAACCGAATCCTTTTTTCCAATGGAATAACAGAAATTTTTAATAAACAGCTGGCTAACGAGTGAGGTATCTTCAAACTAAAAGGCAACACGCAATTAATATGGGCAACTATGTTGTTCTTGGGTTGTTTGTTTTTTTTTTTTTGTTGCAAAATATCAAAGGCGCGTAAAAGCAGCAACGAAACGATATGCTGTTGTGGTATACGAGTAGCAGGACACAATAAAAAGGACAGTCGGTTAGTCAATTACGAGAGGCAACGCCCTAAAGAAAAAGTTTGAAAAAAACTCGCTTTACGCCTTTTTTACTCTTTACTTTTTTTATCTTCCATATTTTGTATTTGTTTGTGCTTATACACAAATAAAAGCGCCTGGGCACTAGCACATATGTACGCACGCCCACGAATTGTCCTACTTTTGTGAGTGAATCGCAAAGCTTGCATGTGTGTTGGTGTATATTTGCTTTGTACATCTCGCCATACCATCATCATCGTTGAGTTGGGAACGCATCATCGGCGACAGGAAAGCAGCCATTGCCGCGCAGCACCGGAACATTGGAGCCGGAGCCGGTGCCATCGCAAAGGAAGCTTTGTGGCATACGCTTCTAGCTATGTGTTGCCGCTGCCTGTGCTTTGAAATACATATTTGCATTTAGTTGTTTTATTTTTTATACTTTTTGCACTACATTTTGCTGCTGTTTTTTTTTCTGCCCGTGGCATGTTGGTTAGCATGTTGTGGCACAAATCTGTTGCTGATGCTGTGTGTATAGTACAACAGGGTAGGGTGGGTGTGGGTGTTCGTCATACCTTCGCAAACACCAAATTTTTGCGCTGACACAAAAAATAAATCCCTGCAGCAAACGTGTTGCGGTGTTTGGGAGGAAAAAATCAATCCTCCCAGCGAGAGAAAAAGACAATAAAAAGTCAAAACAGTAAAGATATATTAACAACTGCAGCATTGTACTGTTAGCACTACTTACGCAACACAGAGTGAAGTAGGTCAGTCAAGGCGAAATTTACATACGTACATATTAGGGATGCCAAAATACCAGCAAAATTGGGATCCCGGGACTTCGGGATATTTTTTAGGTAATCCCGGGATCCCGGGATTCAAATCGAGTCATAAATTTTATGAATATGAGTAAAAATTCAATATCTGAAAGCATTTAAACATAGCATGAAATAAAACTATTTAAAATTTACGATGAACTGATTGTGAAACTCATATATCGCTAGCTTAGAGTGAAAAGTTGCTAACTTCACTTTTAATGAAAAATCATATTTTGATATAGGAGGCTAGATAAATTAATATTGCATCGTTTCGAAAAGGTGAAATTTGCTAAGGAAAGGAAAATTTGCTAAGGCCAAAAAAAGCTGCGAAAATTCGATAAGGCTAAAAAGGTTCGAAATCTTTTAATGAAGATCGAATCCCTCTGATTCGTATGGGGCTTTGCTTTGCTTTAAACAGGCAAAATGTTGTATTGAAAGTTTTGCGAAATACTTGAACAAAATGACTATATGAAGTTTTTTCCTCTCCTGTACAATTTTTAAATTGGGACTTAGCAACTTTGCACTCTACGCTAGCGATATTTATTTATTCAATCAGACAAATTTTAAAGTAAAACATTTTTTTAATTGTATTTAAAAAACCATGTGATTGAGGAACGTATACATCACAAATAATAATTTAAATACCAGGTACTTTTGAAAGTAACGATTAATAAAAAAACATAAAACAAAAATATACAAAAACAATTTTTCTAAACATGTTTATTCTACTCTATAAAGAAATGGCGAATGGAGAATTTTTTGCCATTTTTTCGCAATTTACTAGAAATTTTGAGGGTGTACGAGTCAAACGGATCTCAGAGTCGGATTCAGCGGGTCGAAATACATGTTGGTAGGTGGGTCTGGTTAAAAACATACATCCCTTTTTTCCGGTGTTGTTATTATTGCACTTAAAATGTTTTTATAAGAGCAGCAAAGCATTCAAAGCGAAGTCTTCTAAGCTTGACCTGCAGTTTTTACATAAAAAACCTACTGATGAAAACCATATTTCGGCATCAACACTTTTAGGCTGAACTGCCAAAAGGTAGACATAATCCATTTGAAGATAATGACTCCTATCTCCTCCATTACAAAATATTTGAACTTCTTTTACCAGCACGTTTCTCGTTTTTCGATTTGAGGAAGTTTTGAGTAGATTGATCTAAAAAATTATCTAACTTTTCCTTAAAACTCTCTGTTTCGTTTTCATTAGCTACGCTATGGGATTGCAGGATCCCGGGATCCCGGGATTGGCATCCCTAGTACATATGTATGTTTGCTGGGAGTAACTGACAGCTGTATGGGAAGGTAGATATGTATACATAAGTATGTATGTATATATTTACAATACCAACTTTATATGCACATACGTACATATGTACATATGGTCGTCCTTAGTAGTCATGTGATGCGATGAGCCAAAAACTCAGCAGCAACCACAAACCATCAACCTTTCTACGTTCGTAAAGCTTGTACCACAGAGGCATACAACAAATCAGTATTATATACAAATAAATACATACAACAATTAATGTAATACAGTATGAGGGTGGTTGCTGCATAAAATAACTAAAAATGTGGCATGAAGTACAGAAACGAAGTATTTAGCAGATACGGTTATNTATGTATACATAAGTATGTATGTATATATTTACAATACCAACTTTATATGTACATACGTATGTACATATGGTCGTCCTTAGTAGTCATGTGATGCGATGAGCCAAAAACTCAGCAGCAACCACAAACCATCAACCTTTCTACGCTCGTAAAGCTTGTACCACAGAGGCATACAACAAATCAGTATTATATACAAATAAATACATACAACAATTAATATAATACAGTATGAGGCTGGTTGCTGCATAAAATAACTAAAAATGTGGCATGAAGTACAGAAACGAAGTATTTAGCAGATACGGTTATAAAAAAAAGTTTATAAATAAGAAGTTGTTTTTTGACAACATTTACTCTCAGTGGGTGAAACATGCAAGAAAGTACAAAAACGCTAAATTAGCTGATTGATTGATTATAATCCGAAGCAATTTCTTCATAAAAAATACTGTTTTTATCTTATTATGTATTTAAATAAGTTTATTTTAAATTTAATTTTAAAATTTTTTTCCTACACTAATCTTGTTTTGAGAAAGGGCAGATACATTTTGAAATCTACTTGAGAAAGTGGCGCTACAAGTATAAAATCCCCAGAAACAATTATTTTATTAGGGGGAATTGCAAGTTCAGATGTCAATTTCGCCCGCTCAGTCTTCTCTCTTTTGCTATTTTTGCCTCATACTGTTTTATATTAATTGTTGTATGTATTTATTTGTATATAATACTGATTTGTTGTATGCCTCTGTGGTACAAGTTTTACGAGCGTAGAAAGGCTGATGGTTTGTGGTTGCTGCTGAGCTTTTGGCTCATCGCATCACATGACTACTAAGGACGACCATATGTACATACGTATGTACATATAAAGTTGGTATTGTAAATATATACATACATACTTATGTATACATATCTACCTTCCCATACAGCTGTCAGTTACTCCCAGCAAACATACATATGTACGTATGTAAATTTCGCCTTGACTGACCTACTTCACTCTGTGTTGCGTAAGTAGTGCTAACAGTACAATGCTGCAGTTGTTAATATATCTTTACTGTTTTGTCTTTTTATTGTCTTTTTCTCTCGCTGGGAGGATTGATTTTTTCCTCCCAACACCGCAACACGTTTGCTGCAGGGATTTATTTTTTGTGTCAGCGCAAAAATTTGGTGTTTGCGAAGGTATGACGAACACCCACACCCACCCTACCCTGCTGTACTATACACACAGCATCAGCAACAGATTTGTGCCACAACATGCTAACCAACATGCCACGGGCAGAAAAAAAAAACAGCAGCAGCAAAATGTAGTGCAAAAAGTATAAAAAATAAAACAACTAAATGCAAATATGTATTTCAAAGCACAGGCAGCGGCAACACATAGCTAGAAGCGTATGCCACAAAGCTTCCTTTGCGACGGCACCGGCTCCGGCTCCAATGTTCCGGTGCTGCGCGGCAATGGCTGCTTTCCTGTCGCCGATGATGCGTTCCCAACTCAACGATGATGATGGTATGGCGAGATGTACAAAGCAAATATACACCAACACACATGCAAGCTTTGCGATTCACTCACAAAAGTAGGACAATTCGTGGGCGTGCGTACGTACGTACATATGTGCTAGTGCCCAGGCGCTTTTATTTGTGTATAAGCACAAACAAATACAAAATATGGAAGATAAAAAAGTAAAGAGTAAAAAAGGCGTAAAGCGAGTTTTTTTCAAACAGTTTCTTTAGGGCGTTGCCTCTCGTAATTGACTAACCGACTGTCCTTTTTATTGTGTCCTGCTACTCGTATACCACAACAGCATATCGTTTCGTTGCTGCTTTTACGCGCCTTTGATATTTTGCAACAAAAAAAAAATAAACAAACAACCCAAGAACAACATAGTTGCCCATATTAATTGCGTGTTGCCTTTCAGTTTGAAGATACCTCACTCGTTAGCCAGCTGTTTATTAAAAATTTCTGTTATTCCATTGGAAAAAAGGATTCGGTTTCACTGGTGTGTCCGCCACCAGTGTCGCTCACCGGATGTTATAGGTATATTGGGGAAAAAAATACTCCAAAAGTGGGTAAATAGAAATAAGGTTGTGAAGATATCTATTGTTTCATTGACAGCGTAAATTACTACCCTAATTTCGGTTTAGCTATTTAGGTCAAATATTTGCTTTCGCAGCAAATACGGAAGATATATTTTGAATCCGTGCAACCAGGTGGTGGAGATGGGAACAAGATTCAGTTAAGTCGTCAGTTTAGAAGCCACAGAAAAAGAAAGTAAACACATTTATATTAAAAGTCTGCAACAAATAATAAAAACCCAATTGCGTTTAGTTGCGCAAAAAGTGAAACTTAAAGACGTAACTTAAAGATGTAAAAAAAATCCCAAATTTCAACGAATTATAACTCCCCACAACGTTTTATGAAAAAAAAAAAAATTGGTGATGTTTGTTACAGCTTTTTGCATTTCAGGTGACGAAATATAGATACATATGTATATGCTTATTGCTTCTCAAAAGAACATAATTGAGGAAGTAGTGGATATCTTCATCTACATACTGATAGAGCTACACTTAGGCCGCAATAGCCCTATCACAACGGGCTCGATGTCGACCGTGCCCCTATAAATAAAACCAATCGGTTTTATTTAAAAAAAAAGTTGAAGATTGTAAGAGTATTTATGAAGATACAGCTGCTTGAATCTCGGTAATAACGGACAGTGGAAGCGAAAGTGATCATCGCTTGTATGCTAGGTGGTATATGTAGCAGAAAGGGACATGCCAGTACTGGGCAATACATTGACTTCGCAAGTAGATGTACATATATCTCTAGTCGTGGAACCCAAATCACGACCGAATTTTTTCCCACTCGATCCTCTTGGGAGTCTGTATCTCAAAGCCCTTTCAGAAGTTGTGGTCGGTGTCGTTTAGTCTGTAGCATTCTTATTTGTTTTTTTTTTAACATCAGGTAGTGCCCGATGTCGGAGCAGTAGTCACTCCAAGCGGAGGAGAGGGTAAGATCTACACTTATCCGAGTTAGACCAGATATGTCCGTCTTATATTTTCCCCGATCGATAAAGTTATGCTTCAACCAGAGTTTGCAAGAAGGTAACGAAATGCCCGCATGGCGAGCGGTACTGATTGCGAACAGTAAAGTACCTTTCCTAGCTGGATCATCTGCAGCATAGTTGCCCGGTATTTCTTTATGGCCTGTCCCCCATACCAAGTTAGTGACGTAACTCCTTGGCAGCTGATTTAGAGTAAGTCTACACTTCATGACAATCTTAGATGCATTACACTCATACATACACACATACATACATGCATTCATATGTGCGTACATTTGAAAATATTAGTGGTTATTCTTTTATTTTCCTTTTTACACTCTTATCTATCTTCCATGCTGTACATAAAATAATAAGTCAACAACTTCACTATTTAGACGCTTAAGGTTACTATAAATAACATATAAAAGGCAACAAACTCACTGACCCACATTAATAGCGACACAGACGCCACCCAGTCTCCTTGTGATAAGAACTTACCATGACCACTAAAGAAAACAGTATGCATAAAAGCAATTCATGTATTCAAGCAGTCGTGTGTGTATCAGAGTACATAAATACAAATATTCGCAAGTCTTAGCAACATAGTCGCAGCTGTAAATATTAAGAAATCCACTTTCATGCCCCTATCTCGATTCTATTTGCTGTAAAAAAAAAAATATGTATGAATTAATAGGGACTTCGTAGGGATATTAATAGCGGCTGATATTTCCCTAAAGCTCTAAGGTCTAATAGCTCTTAATACAACCTGCTTAGCAATTAAATACTAAGTCATATGTTCGGTTGGAATCATGCTACTTCCCATGTAGTAGACTGACCGTACTTTCTATATCACAGAGTTTTACGTAAGCTGGGCATATTCTGAGTGTTTTAAGTTATAAATGAAAAAAGGAGTTAGCCAGGCTTTATTTCGTGTCAAAATGAAATAAAAATTGGAGTTAGCAGTTTTTTCTCTTTAAAAAACCTATACGAGAAATTAAGATTAATCATGGAGACCACTAGAGGTGGTCTTTACGACAAAAGTTGGTCACGACGACCATACTAGCCCTAAAAGTTTCATGCCCATTAGCATAATGAACTTTGCGCTGAAATGTCAGGAGAGATTGGTTGAATAGCGCATTCCTAGGGGGGTGCTTTCAACACATCCTTTGCCTATCAGGCGGGGAAATCTTGTGAAACGGCTCTGTAAAATCTCGAGAATTAGCAATGTCATCACTAAGAAATAATTCGCTTTGTACATTTTTGTATTTGTTGAGGCTGCTTTTGACAATGCCACCTTCGAAAGCTGGTACAACTTAGATCTAAGTCACGAAGAAGAAGATTCGTTAGGATTCAGGCAGAAGGGCGTCAATATGTCACGTACGGAGATTAGGGCTGTCCTCGGCCTTGCTCTGGTGCTTGGTAATTGATTTCATGCTGGGTATGATTAAACCTTGATCTGGTGAGATTGGCTATCCGCAAACCCAACCAAAACTAGTGTTGTGCTCTTCGCTAGAAAGAGAAGGTTGGACATCCTTTTTCCCCCTGCCACTATTCAAATTTTTTCCGGAGTGAAGTATGTGGGTGTAATCTTATAGAGTAAGCTTTTATAAAAGTCTCCTTTGAGCAATGGAGCTTAACAGTGTAGACTGTCACTTAGAGGAATCCTGGGGATTTACACCGCATGATTAGACCCGTAATCAGCTATGTATGTATGATAAAGATCTGTAGGAGATGCAGAACGAAAGAGAATGAGGCATATCCTATGTGAGTGTCCTGCCCTTAGCAAGATGGCCTCCGCCACAAAATTGCGGACTACATATACATATGTTTTCACAATCCCTACAATATGGGTATCAAATTAAGGGGTTTAACTAGTAAAATACAATTACACTATGAAACAATACCAAATCCACCGCAATAATGCAGATTAAATTTGTTTCCAATACCTTCCCAGTATGGGTATCAAAGAAAATTGAACAAGTAGAACACAGTGAAAGTGTAATTAGCCTCCTTTCAGCAAAACGATAAGTATACGAAAAATGTAAAAAACCTAATTATGAGCAAATAAGGGACGCAAATGGACAAAACTGCTCCAGAGGGTCTATTCTCTATTGCGATTCGAAAATCAAATAATTCGGATTCGTCTTTCGAATTGCATTGAGTTTCGAATCACAATACAGAGTAGACCCCCAGCTCTAAAATTATTCTACGCGGGTCGTGATGCTGTTAACAGAGAAAGACGAAGGCTTCAGAAAGGCCAGCTAGAGAAACACTTAGCATTTCCAATAGGCGTCCATTAGCACAGAAGAGAAACGCCAATAAAGAAGAAGGTGAAGGGTCGTGAAGTATATCTGCAAAGGAATGCATGTACATAGGTGTACCGAAGAGAAGTGAAAAATTACATCTTTCCTTTATATTCTTCGGCCATTCGTTGTCTCATTGCTTCGCTTAAATATAACTACTTTAACACAATTAACTGGAAATCTTCCCT
>NW_016158630.1:104255-119425 GCF_001687245.7 Rhagoletis zephyria
TGGTTGCTGCATAAAATAACTAAAAATGTGGCATGAAGTACAGAAACGAAGTATTTAGCAGATACGGTTATAAAAAAAAGTTTATAAATAAGAAGTTGTTTTTTGACAACATTTACTCTCAGTGGGTGAAACATGCAAGAAAGTACAAAAACGCTAAATTAGCTGATTGATGGATTATAATCCGAAGCAATTTCTTCATAAAAAATACTGTTTTTATCTTATTATGTATTTAAATAAGTTTATTTTAAATTTAATTTAAAAATTTTTTTCCTACACTAATCTTGTTTGGAGAAAGGGCAGATACATTTTGAAATCTACTTGAGAAAGTGGCGCTACAAGTATAAAATCCCCAGAAACAATTATTTTATTAGGGGGAATTGCAAGTTCAGATGTCAATTTCGCCCGCTCAGTCTTCTCTCTTTTGCTATTTTTTGCAATTTTTGGCGTACAAAAACGCCTAGTATTATTATCACTGGTGCTTCCTGTAAAGCGGTAATGGGCACTGCCTTGTCCGCGGGCAAAGCTCTTTTAAGCAGATGCACGTACATACGAAATAGAAATGTTTCTATTTTCATCTGACACACAGGTAGAATCATCTGAGTTTAGTTTATTTCGTTTTCAAAGAACATATTTTTAAATAGTTAAATAAAGACTGTGAATTTGATAGACATACGCAATTACATATCGTTACCTTAATATAGAATGGCCCTAACTCATTTGGTCGCTGAAATGCAAAAAATCCGTAACTGACTAAAATTTTTAATTGTTTAAAATGATGTCGGGACTTATGTATATCTCAATGAAATGCATCATAATCAATCACAAGGGAATTTTGAATATTTACTTAGTTCCGGCTTTTGTATTTCAGCGACTGTATGAGTTAGGGCCTTTCTATATTAACGATTATGTATTGAAAAAGTCACATTTACAGATGCAAATACATATCGTGTAAGAACACCTTTAAAGAGTGTACAAAAGCACAACCAATGTCTTTATCTTTGTCTATGTCATCTTCATTTTCATCTCCATTTCCCTCTTTATGTTTGTGTTCATCCACATCTTCATCTACATACATCGTCAACTAGTTACATATTTGTCTTCATATGCTTTCATATCTTTATATTTATTTAATGATTATCTTTGTCTTCTTCTCTTCTTAATTGGCGCTGAATCCGTCAAAGTGATTCTTGCCAATTCCATTTTCGTTATTTTGTTGAGATGATGAGCCTAAATGCACGGCTTCCAATCGGAAAATGGCCAATTAAGACTCCTCCAGCTACATATCTTTTCATACAACTTTGAACCATTGATAAATAAATTCCCTCTGCCCCGATTATAAAGATTGTAATCTTTCCTTGAAGGAGTATTTGTGGTGGGAGCATAAATGGTCAAGTTCATACAGAGTTACTAAAGGCGGTGAAAAATTACTAGGCCATCCGCACATTCAACCAGCCGAAAGGGGTTTTTTATTTTTCAGAATTTCCAACAGATCGCCACATACTAACCGGTTTCCTTAAAACTTTTTTAAAAGCTCCCTCGATTTCAAAAAAAGGCACTGATCGCTTACTCAATAATCTCTACAACGGAGTCTAGAGCCGATTTCATCGATTTGCCCTGTCTGTCGGTAGGCAAGCGGATTTAAGTCCAAGAGCTCCTTGGGAATTTCGTTTCTGATATACAACTCAATTAACCTTTGAAGGGTCTTTGAAAGTAGCGATAAGAGGCGGATTGGTCTGCCTTATTTTGACTGCATATGGCAACTGTTGCCGATGCTTAAAGTGCGAGTACATACATACATACATATGAATGTAGGTGCACATTTTGCTGAAGTGCCTTTGGGAGCATCAACTATTAGAGCATAGTTTCGTACTTTTTAACTAAATATTTTAATATGAAACTCATTCCTTAATATACGAGAAATTCAGTGCAAGAATGTACCCTTTGAAGCATGTATGAACACATTTTCGCTAAAGCAGCTACCAACTTTGCTTTTAGCGCTCGGTATTTTCATAAAGCTTTTAGTATTCAAAATATTCTCATAAGTTTGCAATGCCGCAGGGAATTTGTTGCGCTTTTGCTGTGTCCTTTACCTCCTCCTTTTGATAAATTTTACTTTGTAATATTTACCTTGGTTATTTGTGTGTGTACGTATGTACGTATATGTGTATGTGTTTGTGTTTTTATATGTTTGCGGAATTTGTTTATTACCACGGGTTACAGATTTGGCTGCTCTGCCGTTAGTTCTTCATTCAGTCCTTTTTCTTTTACAAGTCTCTCGTTGGGATAGTTGCTTCAGCCTTCTATTTTCAATTCCATTAACACAAGGTCATTGTAGGTTAACATCTGATAATATTTGACATTTACAACAGTAAATGAGGCCAATAAGATGACCATTTCGATGTGTTAGAAATCAAAAGTGATGCTGCCTAGCATTGGAATGGGAATATTGCGGAATCAAAATTGGCAAAAAGCAATAGGATGAGTCACCTTACCCTATGAATATCTGTAAGTTACACGTAAAGAGTGTGAGAAATACGGATGCACCAGAAAAGGCAGATATAATTTGTCAGTTTCATTTAACGGCTGCTGGCCAGAAATCCCACATATTAACCTACCTCGAAGTGTTCCATTTCACAATGCCTGAGCTGGAATTAGAAACCCTTAAAGGCCTGCGTAAATATAATTTCGGACAGCCAGGCAACGTTAAAGGGCTTAGGTTCATTTAAAGCGAACAAACTATGAAGCTTTAAAAGGCTATCTTGTGATGGTATCAGGTCAGAAAGGGGTCGTATGGCAACAAAAGTGCTGATACTCCCTCAAAACGCAAGTTTCAAGGAAGCCTTTATGGTCTCTACACGGCAGAGCTGAGAGTTTTCTGGTTGCCACGCAATGCCTTGTCGGATAAGCGGTGAAAGTTCTTAGGCCATCTCGGCTAAAGTTACGCAGTCGTTTAGGGACGCCTCGAGAGAGGCATTGCCTTTACCTCTGCTTACAAGGGTTCCCTAACGACTGCGTAACTTTAGCCTAGATGGCCCAAGAACTTTCACAATTTATCTGACAAGACATGGCAATTTAAGGAAGCCTGTATGGTTTCCAACCACTCAATGGTCAATAGAAATTCATATCCTCCGTTCTAGACGTGCCTGAACACCTGCTTAACGCGAGCCCCAAGGGAGCCTTTATGGTATCCAGCCTTTCTGTAATACATCCAAAGGAAGCACAGCAGAGGTTTTTCGAAAATGAGAGCCTTCTCCGGTTGCCATGCAATGATCAAAGCGGCAACTGCAATGCCATAAATTCATATCCTCCGTTCGAGACGTCCCCTAACACCTGCTAAATCTTAGCCGGGATAGCCGAAGAGCTCTTTCTGTCTACCCTATAAGACACTGCAATATGACGAGTGTCAAGGGAGCCTGTATGGTATATGGCCTTGCTGTGGTACGCTCACAAGATAGACTGCAGGGCTTCGTAAACTTAGCTGCGATGGGATTAGAGGCGTCTCTGTTTACCCGATAAGACACTCCAAGTTAAGGTACCATCCAGGTACCAGGCTGAAGAGAGTTAGTCCTGTTGACTAGATATTGCAAGTCTTAGATTCATCTTGCGGAAGGACCATCGCTTTCGACCAGATTCTAGCCTTTGGTTGCAGTAGTTCTTAAAGGGCCAACACCAAAATCCGCACGTAAGGATAAGAAAGAACTACCAATCGGTACCAAACTAATTGGGTTTAGGAGGTGTGTCTTCCGTAGGGTTTTTGCGGGCCGATTTACTACCGTCTAACCAATCACCTGTAGTTTATTTATCTGTTTAGTCCTTTCCAGTGACTGTCTCTTTAACGACGTTTACCTTGAACTCAAATACTCCGAACTATTGTGGTAGCCTTAATTTCTTAACAGGATAAGCAGATATGTGCTTATCCGCTTGTTTATTCAAATTCGAACCATTTGTGAAGAGCTTCATCAGAAACTCATTTAAATGACTCCTCACCATCTTATCAATAAATGCAAAAATTTAATGTGGGACCTTAAAATGATGTCGACACGGTCCTTACGGGGTCCTTTCATTTATATATTTGTGTCGCTTATACAGTCAAAATCTTAGTTTAATTACCTGTTTACTTTACGACTCTACCTTTCAATTTTTACCACCANAAATTTAATGTGGGACCTTAAAATGATGTCGACACGGTCCTTACGGGGTCTTTTCATTTATATATTTGTGTCGCTTATACAGTCAAAATCTTAGTTTAATTACCTCTTTACTTTACGACTCTACCTTTCAATTTTTACCACCTTTCAACTCAAAACTAACCTCCACTCCTCTTTTCTTATCTTTGCAGAAATCCTGTCGTTTTCCTAAGCTCGAAGAATGCGCACACTTTCACTATGAACGTGTGCAGTTGGGCGCATTTTCGGTGCGTCTGATGGACGATAAATCCGAGCTACTCAACAGCAGCATAGCATCACAATCGATCGGTGGCGATATTGCCAGCAGTCAATTGGTGGGGCAGGCGCTTAACAGCAGTGCCACCGGCGGCCCAGCATCGTATCGTTCCTTCTCGCCAGCGAATTGTTGGTTCATCATTAAAGTTTTCCCGCACAACTGTGATCCGTTTCTAGTGAAACGTTCCTTTGACAACATGCAAATGTTGGACGAAATGTTGCATCGTTGCGTCTACGATCGCAAAATAAGCGGTTTGAAGAATCTGGAAGAAATGGATTTCAAAAGTGAGGAAGACGTCGAATATGCTGTGGCTAAGTATCTCGAGCGCTTCTCAAAGATCGCCTCCGATTCGCTAACCTGCGGCACTATACTCACCTGGCTGCAGCTGGACAATAAGGGGCGGCGCTTGCCGCTAGCCGATGGCGATACAATGCGCACGATCAATACACCCGCTGTGGGCGCTGCCTATGGCGTGCGTCGTTATCAAGCGCAGGCATCTGATGAAATTTCGATCGAAGTGGGCGACATGATATCCGTTATTGATATGCCCAGTCCGGCTGAGTCGATCTGGTGGCGCGGCAAGAAGTCACATTTGCAAAAATCTCAATATGAAGTTGGATTCTTTCCGCAGTCGTGTGTGGCCACCATCGGTGATAAGGTGCCACGGCATTTTCCGCTGCCTGCGCCATTGGTCGGTCAGCTGGATGTTTCGCCGACTAAGCCAGTGCTGCGTAAACACGGCAAACTGATTGCTTTCTTTCGTTCATTTATACTGTCACGCCCATCGCGGCGACGCCTCAAGCAGAGTGGTATCTATCGTGAGCGCGTATTCTCCTGCGATCTGTCGGAGCATTTACTCAATAGCGGCCAAGAAATACCGATGGTACTGAAGTGTTGCGCGGAATTTATTGAAGAATATGGCATTGTTGATGGCATCTATCGACTTTCGGGCATAACTTCGAACATACAGAAGTTGCGACGCGCCTTCGACGAAGAACGCATACCGGATTTGGGTAATCCTGAGATGAAACAAGATATACATGCCGTTAGTTCGCTATTGAAAATGTACTTCCGCGAATTGCCAAACCCTTTGTGTACATACCAGTTGTATGATAACTTCGTGGAGGCCATACAGGAGAAGAGCGAGTCAACTGAGCGGTTGCGACTGATGAAGGAAACGGTCTTGAAGTTGCCGCCACCGCATTATCGGTAAGTGAAAAGTGTTCAGAAGAACAGCAATGTGTGTGAGTAGTTTAAATACTCAATTTTAGACGAGGCTCTCAGCTCTAGATAAGAAGCATAAAGCTTGCCTCTTACTAAAGATGATTCTAAGAATTCTTGAGGAGTTTTCTTGTGCTAACATTTAATCTTCTCTCCTCACAGCACTCTCAAATACTTGGCCGAGCATTTGAACCGCATCTCGCAGCACTCTGCGCGCACCAGCATGACTGACAAGAATCTCGCGATTGTCTGGGCTCCCAATTTACTTCGTTCACCGGCTCTCGAGTCTGGCGGAGTGGCCGCTTTGCGCGGCGTAGGCGTACAAGCCGTCGTCACTGAGTACCTGATACGCAATTGTCACAACATATTCGATGCATTCGATGACACGAACGTGCGACTAAGTTACATCGCCACTGCAGGCGCCACACCAGCCACCGAGACGCGGCTCGACTCGCTAACAGACTGCGAGAGTTTGCTGGTTGAACAGCGAGAGCATGATCAATCGCTCAGCTACATGGAGCGTCCCAAAAGTCTTAGCACCGGCGGCCCTAAACTAATTAGTTTGGAGGAGGCTCAAGAGCGGCACTCACGCATCGATGGCATCGATATGAAGTCTTCAATGCCCATCAATATGGTAGCCAGCAATGCGGCCAATATTGGTTCATATATCGAGGTTGGTGGTGGACCATCCAGCCTGCCCGATAAATACCACACAGTGTTGTCGGTGCCACGTAGCTGGCAAAAGCGGAAAACGCACTCATGGAAATCGCTTTTCACGCGCAATCAGCGGCCGATTAGTAATGGCGCCCACGACTCGAAGATTATTGGCGCTGCGGGCGCAGCTGGCGGTAGTGATACGCCACCAGCGCGACACAAAGATGGCAGCCATGCGCAGGTCACCTTCGCTGAGGCAGACTTGATTATTACAAACTCGGGTAAGGTGGGGAAGGCTTTGCACAAGCAGGAGAAACCGAAATCGATTGAACTATTTGATACCAGCATTAGGCGCGACGAAGTGGCAGGCAAGCCGATGGAAGTGTGTGTGCGCTCGAACTCCATAGATAGTCTACGCACAGCGGGTCACTCGCGCTCAGTCTCGCACGATTCCTACTTTGACCTGCTACAGTCGCCGCAGCGCGGACTCGTAACCACTTGCCCTTCGCGTGAACTCTCCGAATTGGGTTTGAACTTCGATCGCGAAGAGCCGGAAATGCGCATCTTCTCCGAGAGTGAATCGTTGGTGAGCTCGCCGCGCGTCGGCAAGGAGAATATACCACCATCGTCGGGCGCTGCTTCACGTCGCATAATGCGCGCGCGCCCCGAGGAATTCTCCAGTCAAACCAATAGCGTAAACCCGAGTCCAAAGAAGCAACCGCGTCTGAATTTGCATCTGTCGCCGAGCGCCGCTTCAGCGCTCGCGAACAACTGGGCTCAGCAGGGCGCTAGCGCAGCAGGCGTGTCAGCAAGCGGAATGCTGGATGCTGCCGGCAACGAGTTGGCTTGCCAGGAACATCGCGCACATCTCTCCAGCGACGAGAGCTGCTGCAAGCGCTACAAGTTGGAGGATCAGTTATCTGATATACAATTCATTGATTGCGGCACGCCTGAGCACACCATAGCCAATTCACAGACGCTATATGCGAGCGTGCAAGTGCATGCGCCACCCAAGTCAGCGCTGTCCAAAAGTTCACTGTATAGTTCGACAGAGAGTGCCAACAAATTGCAAGACGCCGTTAGCGCCAAGGCGGCGCAATTCGAAAAGAAGTATGGCATTAGCACTAAGAGTGGTGATAAGAAAACATCTGCTGGCGCGGCAGCAGCCGCCGCAGCGGGTAGTAATATCATTAGCACACGCTACAGCTATCCCACAGTGCAATTGGGCGCGAAGCGCAAGGATCAAGATTCATTCAAAGAACGCTTCAGCTATCCCGGCTCGGGGTTGAACAATGAACGCCGCTTCTCGACAAAAGATGCTGCAGCGCGTATGCAATTCGAGGAAGAGCTGTGCGCCAAACGTGAGCTCGAAAGCATTACACAAGTACCTTATGGCAGGTAAGTTGTATCGATGTGCGTAAAATTGAAATAAACTAACATTTCTCTCTCCGCAGAAACACAAACTACAACAATCATACATATGCGCCCAAGAATCTACCCGAATTGTTGCGCTCGAAAAATCGCAACAGCTACTGTAATGCTAATGCAACTGAGGCGCTGAATTCGCTGTTATTGCGCAACAGCGCCAATGAAATAACCAAAGATGCCAAATCAGAAATGGAACGTTCTAAAATTTCTGTTACCCCCTCCTCGCCCATGCAAAGTCCACGCTACTCACTGTTGGTTGGCGATACCAGTTCGGAAAATAGCTCGGCGGTTAATACGCCACAATATGATTTGGAACCGTTAATGGCTACCTCGGCAATGTCTGGATTGTCTGCACTGTCGGGCGTATCTTCACTTCATCAACAGCAGCAGCAGCCATTGTTGTTGGGTGTGGACTCTGTCAGCTGTTTGGGCACCTCGCACGAGAGTCTCGGCAGCAGTAATGTGAGTCATTGCATTTTTTGTTTTATGGAGTTAGGAAGTTATTTAGATAAGGAGTGTTCGCTATGCAGAAAATTTGTACAAGTTGGTACCAATTGTTACCAAATCGTGTTCGTTTAGCCAAAAACCCAGTAAAACTTGCAAGGAGAGAGCACAATTTTGACATTTCATTTGGAGGGGAAGTTGCAAATTCGTGCTGGGGAAAGGAGTGTTCGCTATGCAACTGCCAGTATAAATTAGCCAGTAACAAAATTCAGAGAATAAGGTACCTTACTCTCCCAAAGAGAGACTTTTGCCAGTAAGAATTTACAAGCAGGATTGTGGCACACGGTTGCATTTTTGTCAACATTAATTTGAATCAACAAGTTCGTTAAATTTAAAAATGAACAATCTTGTTGCGATTTACCAATGAAAGAAGTATGTAAATATTCGCTTATTCAATTAATTTAATTAATTCCAAACATTTGAAAGGTACCCGGCTGAAAAAGTGGTATTCGTAATCGGAACGCACTTGACACCGCTGTCGATATAGGAAATCCTACAGTGACTTACATAAAGAAATTAAAGCGTATGTTGAAGAAAGTCAGAATAAGAAGAAATATACGTATAGGTCCTGTTTTCAATTCCATCTGAAATAATTAAAAAAATTGATTATGCTCGAAATGCAACCGTGGACGCCAGCTGGCAGTGAAGCTTGCAAATTTTTGCTAATTCCTGTTCGCGCAAAACTTAGTAAGTTTCTCTCTTTGGGAGAGTAAGGTGCCTTATTCGCTGAATTTTGTTATTGGCTAATTCTTACTGGCAGTTGCATAGCGAACACTCCTATAATGGCACATGCTTTGTTTTTACCCGAGTAAAGGGAGCAGACAAATGATTTTGCCCTTCAGAAAGTATCCAAGCTGGATATCACTATAACACACGCAGGCTCCTAGTTCATGGGCGAAAACCTAACGCAATGATCACAGCGGAAGAACTTTGGCTGAGTAGGACGATTGAATGAAGACGCCCTCAACAGGATTAAAAGAACCTGTAGTAACTTCCTGATCATACAAATTGTCATTGATAGTAATAAACTGATTGTAATGCTGCATCCTTAGGCTGATTGTAATTATTTTGTTCCATATGCAGCGCGACCTCTTGAGGCTTGAGGTGGTGTATTCTGCGTGGCTCTTTACCCTGTACTACGTGAAGACTTTAGTCGGTTCTTTATCGAAAAAAAATGCTGTGCAAATGAAGTTCGATCTAATGCCAATCACTGGGTTATTGAAAGATGTACACCCATGTCAATACGGGATGTTTGCCACTTCTCTACCTTCAGCTACAACAAACAAACATTTTGTCATGCCAATATAAAAAAAGGAGAAAGTGAAAGAAATGGAAGCCTGTCCGGGTCAGTTGGAGCCATCCCACCCCTTCTAAGTGCCGACGGCACTTAGCCTTGAGTTCCGCCGGGTTTCTACAAAATGATATCAAAGTCGGTTAATCTAAGTGATGGTATATTCTCTGATCCACGGTAAAAATGGTCGTTCTCCACGTCTGTACACCACGGCTGTCTCTTCTCGATTACCACATACATAGATATTAGAAAAGAGGTATGCACATCTCTATGCACATCTGTCTACTCAGATGAAATAAAACTGATTGTGCAGCAGAAAAATCTCAGAAACTCCTTGTCACCTTAAAGCATTACACACAGTCAATTACACACTGCCTCTTGAGGAGACCAAGCTTTAGTCTAACCTCATCTGTCTTGGATTGGAGGTCCGGAAATTTTCTGTGTACCCTTCCGTCACCAGTTGTCTGCCGAAACCACAATGCCGGCATTCTGTATTACGCTGAAGTGACAGAACTTGGCGGAAAATTAATTTGCATCATTACTAGGCTGAGACTATCCGTGTATTCCGTTATACGGATATCCTCTCGGATGCTCGGATAGAATCCAGATAATATCATTTTTTAATCCCGATATCTGACTAATATCCGTTCTTTTTTTAATGCGGATATCCGATTGATATCCGGATATTCGGATGATCAAAATATCCCTGCCGGATATCTGTATATACGGCCAAAATCCGAATATCAGATTTATAGCTCTTATCGGGTTATATCTAACTACCTAAAAAGGCTATCCAACTTCATTTAAACAATTAATTTATTTGCGTTATTTTCTAATTCGAAAGTATTCTCTCAATTTCCTCCCCCATAGTTCACCTCACACTCGAACATCACGAATGCCTCGCATCCAGAACGACGTGACATGCACGCTCTTAAGCGAGAACTCTCACTCGATTTACAACCGTTGAGCTCAAAAATGACCATCGATAGCGTAGATGCAAGTGGTAATGGTGGCGCTGGACATGCATCAACGTTGCCCTACAATAGACAGCGCGAATTGGCACAGCAACTTATACCTTCGCCTAACAACTCTAATTTTACAGACAATACTAGTCAGTCGGTGACACCCAGTGAATTCGGCTATCAGAACCTGCAACGTCAGTCCAGCATGCATTCGCTGATTGAAACCGAGGCGGAATCGCCAGCGTATGAAGAATACGAGAACACGCCCAGTAATATGGCTTCACCACTGCTGGGCGCGCACAAGCCGCCACCAATAGGTGGACCAACGAGCCCGATACGTGCTACGATTAGCATCACCTACAACATGCGGAGTCCACGTGAAGAATTGCCACCAACTAAATCGTCTGTGGTAATGCGCAATAAGACGAAGACCAAGGGACCTTTGCTGGAGACAAGCTTTGATGAGAACACAGTTTACGAGCAGGTGAAGTTCTTTCGAAATTCGGTGACCGAGGTGAATCAACTGCTGAGCGATGAGCGCAAAAGCAGCATGACGCTTGAGAGTCTGAAGGAGACCAATGAAAATGAGATGCAAGATTACAACGCCTATGAAAATATGCCTCTACTGGGCGATAAAAAAGACTACAAGAGAAACGCGGCTATGAAGGACTGCGACCCCGATGTGCAGATGAGTGGAGAGTCAAATATTTTAGATAGCCTGGAGGAACCATCCGAAGGTGAAGAGGACGAACGCTTGCTGTACGAAAATGTAGAAATGCGCAAGCCAAAGAGCATCTATGAAAATCTTTTGGGTGAAGATTTAAAAAGCGCCGAAGAAAAAGCGAAACAAGAGGCCTCTGACAAGCTGGAGTTGGATAGCCTTGACAGCGTAAAAACGGACACGGACGTGGCGGCGCTCACTACCGAGTCACTACGTGAGGAACTTGCCTGCGCAACTGCAAAAGAGCTAGAACTCGAGGCGCCGCATAGCGCAGGTATAATTGAGAATTCAGCCCGCAAGTCTCCATCGAACTTCAGTGTCAAAGAGCTCGCTACAAAGTTCGAAAGTTCGCCCGTTGAGCAGCTGCCTGCCTTTGATTTCAGCTTCCGCAGCTCGATTAAAAAGCATACAAGCGCAGTGGCCGAGTTGAAAGCCTCGCAATCGAGTCTCACATCGAATGCTGAGCAGTCGGCAACAAAAGATGTCGCAAAACCGAACCTCAAGCAAAAACTTACAAAATCGCAACAAATAACGCGCTCGTTAGATGAAAACGCTTTCGTACGCGAATTTGGCTCGAAGCATCTGCAAGAGTTGAGCACTCGCAGCAGCCAACAGCTACCCGAACTGTCTGAGGTGTCCAATCGCCGCAAGAGTTTCGACTTTACGCGCCCGAAAACACTAAATCCGCCTAAGCGCTTGCCCGGCATACCGATCACCGAGGAGATTTGTTTATCGAAAAATGAAAAGGCGCCTCCACCAGCAGCGCTCAAGCTGGAAAAGAGTCACAATCATGCAGCGGGCGATGCAGGGCTGGAGAACGATTATGAAACAGCTGAGTTGAAAATCACGCCAACCACAGAAAATCGCATTTCTCTCATACAAAATAATGTGAGTTCCTCAACGCAGCAAACTGCAAACGCTGCAAATGCTGCACACACCACCGCATCAGCCCATACTGCCAGCGCCAGCGATTTGAGCAACTCAAATTTGAATCTCTCGACCACCAGCCTCAAAGTGTTATCCGGCGTCAAACTGGACCGCGAGCGCATTGACAAAATCAAAGAGGAACGCCGTCAGCAGCTGACGCAAAAGTATCGTGGTGATGCGACAAATTTCAAATCGCGCTCCAAAACTGATCTACACACTTCATCACACAAAGATGACGACAAATTCAATGCACCCGAATCGTTGCGTGTCAAATCAAAATCCCGCGGCGATATGCGCGCTCTTCAGCAGGAGAATGAAAATGTTAAGGATTTGCTGGGACGCGCACGCCTACTTGCTGGCTCGGAAAGCACTTTGCATGCGCCACGCGTGCGTAGTATTTCCGATGAGAAAAATCAAAATTGTGATGTTAATACTACAACTGCGACAACAGCAACATCGGCTAGCAATAATTGCAATTCAAATGCAAATGCGTCCGCGAACGCTGTGTCCAAAGCAAATGAAGCTGCTCAGACAACCAATATAATAACATCGTCGACGTCGTCGTCTGTGAAGAAGACTACCCCACAAGAGGAGTTTTCAGCGCGCGCCACTGTGCAAAAATTCGAACGAAAGAGTTACGAATTAGCTAACGGCACAGCAGGAGTGTTGGCTTCAAATGTAGCAGCGCGCGAACGTAATAGCAGGAGTGAGCTGATGGGCAGTGGCAATAATGGAGCCAGTGGTGTGGGAAGTGTTGCGCCATTGTCGACCAGCAGACAAAGTTTGACCTCAACGTAAGTAAATTTGCTCTAAGCATTTCTTTAAGCTAAAAAAATAATATGTCNCGAAATATTTAAGCTGTAAACTGCTTTAAAATATAAGTATAGCCTCTGGCTTTACGCGCAATCTGATACATTGGAAGTCATCTTTCGGTTGTCACGAGAGGATTAAATTGCTGCATATTCGCAATCTCCGTCCGTGAAAACGCCTGTAGCATACTTCCATGATGAACGATAGAAAAATCATGAGTATTTCACACCAATGTTAGAAACAAGTGGTGCCATACTAGATTTCCAGGGCGGTTTAAATGACAAAAAATTTAGTAAGAAATTTCGCCAGATTTGAGGTAATTAGAGGAATTTCTCTTTGCTTGGACAAATTTCTTCAAGGCTGCCTTTTCTTACCAGCTTGTCGGTTATGCAGTTACCTACGATGCCACTATGGCGTGTTTTTCACCCAGCCAGCAAACAATCCGGAAGTTGATCCGAAAAAGGAAAAGGATGAAATGCGAATTCTTGTCCGCTTACCGATTCCATTTTCGGATACTTTGACGATCCGTTTTCCACTAAAGTGTGCCCCATAAACGTATGTAGAGAAAAATACCGAAAATAGTTGTGAAATAGATACGTTTCTCGTTCATTCTCGCTTTCCTTCTGCACTTCCCAGAGGCTTTTTCATAGTTGGAAAAAAGTAACAGTTATGGAAGTGCGTAACGGCATTCGAACCCGGCACCTTCTGAAAGCTAAAAAAAAATAGTAGCACGGTCTTCTGCACGTTCAGCCACTGCCTACTATGTATAAATGCTTTCAAATGTTCAGCGTGAACAAATAAAATTATTGCTTCCAAATAACATGATCTTTTTAGAACGTTTCCCGGATACGAAAATGAATACAAATTTAAACTAAATTTGGGGCCCAAAATTGCAGATAGAGTGCGCAAAGCAACAGTACCACTATATTCCTGCAGCAGGGCAATGGGCGAAAAAATGGGAGATGGAACCCAAATTAATACACTGGCTATACACAGCGGTGTTAAGGCCAATTCTCTATCACGGTTTTGGAATGGTGGGATACCATTGGGAAAGGGGTAAACTTTTTAAAAAGATGAATAAAGTCCAAGTCTTGCGTCCACAGTCATAACTGGTGCGATGAGAACAACACCATCTAAGGCACGGTATGTTCTAATGAATTATCTTCCGGTAGACCTACATGCCTAACAGATCTCAAGAGGTGTGGCAATTCGAATAAATATTCCAAATAAGTGGTCAAATACCAGTTACGGTCACGGTTTCCGAAGCTTGCCAGATTGGTGGACTATGCACTTCCGAAACCTACTCTCGCTATAGCGTTTACGACCCACCTAACCTCAAGGAAAGATGGGAAACAAGACGATGTAAGGAGTGCAGAGTCCATCCAGGTATACACAAATGGCTGAAAGCTCAAGGGAAGGGTTGGTCAAGGTGTACACTACCATCACCTGGGAATCTCCTTTAGCTTTCATCTTCCGGACCACTGTAGCATTTTTTGGCGGAGCTTATGGCAATATACAGGGCCACAAAACTGATAAAATGTGATATGATACCCGAAGTTGATAACATCAACTTGATATCTACACTAAAGGCGGAAATAAAATACCTCGCAAAGCAGACGACAACTTCCATGGTAGCCATGAAAAGCCGCGCATCTCTTGACGAGACGGTTGAGTCATTTCACCCAAAGTGATATGGGTTCTGGGATACAGCGACATTGAGAGGAATTGTAAGGCCGATGAACTGGCGCGAGTTGGCAAAAGGCTTCCTATTGAGGAAATAGGAAAACCTTTACAAACTTGCAAGCTACTTTGTATCTCGGAGANTTAGATGATTAGAATCTGTCAGATCAGGACACTGCCTAATTTACAAGAATGCCTATACCTATTTGGAGGTAATTTTAAAGGTCTGATTGAATGAAAAATTGCCTTTGCCTTATAACCAGTGACTGAAAACTGGTTCCCGTTTTGGTTTAGCTCCGCACGATAACAAAATGTAATGTCAATAACGTTCCCGCAAAATAACTAAACAGGAACCAAAGGATTGAGAACAGTTTGACAGGGAACTCTCGGGACGTTCTCAAAATGAATAAAATGAGAACAAATCTGTCAAGAGGCGTTCTCAAGAAGAACAGAATGAGAACAATGGTATCGAGAAAGGTTGAAAGGTTCAAGCAAAATCAAATAAGAACAAAAGTCTGGGGGAACGTTC
>NW_016158631.1:0-9110 GCF_001687245.7 Rhagoletis zephyria
TTACTTTTTAAGAATTTTGGTATAACATTTAACTTAACTTTTTGTGCACACATCTCTTTATCTTTTTATTGTTCTNGTTTTGTGCACCCATCTCTTTATCTGTTTATTATTCTCAAATTTTTCTTTTCCTTAATACTCATTTGGCTGAGTTTCAATTACACCCAGTACAAATCGTGATAAAAACATTAGAAAGTAAAACCATTCTCTCAATTCGTCGGCCATGATGTTTTTCTGACGTTTGCAAACATTTTAAAATCATATAAAATTGAAAATAAAAACATGAAATTGTTCACAATTGTTGTTGTTTGAGATTAAGAATGAGAATGTGTGTGTGAGCTTGAGTTCGAATTTTAAAATTATATTGCTGGAAAACGTCAGACTGTCTCCCAATGATTTTACCTTGTAATGTTTTTATCATGGTAAAAATCAAAATATTTTATAAGAAATTTGTTGACCGTTTTGCAACGACATTTAAAGCTTTTCTTGTTCAAATTGAAAAGATTTCCTCCTTCGCACACTTCTCTCATGCTTTTTATCATAGTTATTTTTCTCTTGACATCTAAATTGCCATACATTTTATGTCGTTGCCAATACATTGTTTTCCGGTGTTTCCTGTGAACTTTTATAACTGCATTCATAAAAATATTACTAATTTTGGTTTATAATTTTTTTCCATCTATTGCTGAATATCAAAAAGAATGGTTCTTGTAAATAATAGTATTTTGTGGTTGAAATAACTTGAACTAATCAACTTTTTTGCCAAAGGAAAAATAGTTGNAAGAAATTTGTTGACCGTTTTGCAACGACATTTAAAGCTTTTCTTGTTCAAATTGAAAAGATTTCCTCCTTCGCACACTTCTCTCATGCTTTTTATCATAGTTATTTTTCTCTTGACATCTAAATTGCCATACATTTTATGTCGTTGCCAATACATTGTTTTCCGGTGTTTCCTGTGAACTTTTATAACTGCATTCATAAAAATATTACTAATTTTGGTTTATAATTTTTTTCCATCTTGCTATTGCCGAATATCAAAAAGAATGGTTCTTGTAAATAATAGTATTTTGTGGTTGAAATAACTTGAACTAATCAACTTTTTTGCCAAAGGAAAAATAGTTGTTCATTAACGATTTGCCCGAGATATCGTTTTTAAAACGCGCTACTGCTCACTAAATTTGTAAAAATCAAAATTGTTCACTTAATTGTTATATTTTTCTTCATTTTGGTAAATTTCCACATCATCACAGCAGTTGGCTGTCAAACCGAAACCAGAAAAGATACACATTCAGGGCGCAATCTTCTTTTCTATGATTATCGTACTGGTACTTTGAATTTCTCAATTTTGGCAATTCTGATCTAAAAGTAAACGAAACTCAGAAACTTTAAATGCACTGCAATTCACTAATACCTACTTCCGCGAAACTCACCTTTTTTCGTGTTTNACCGAAACCAGAAAAGATACACATTCAGGGCGCAATCTTCTTTTCTATGATTATCGTACTGCTACTTTGAATTTCTCAATTTTGGCAATTCTGATCTAAAAGTAAACGAAACTCAGAAACTTTAAATGCACTGCAATTCACTAATACCTACTTCCGCTAAAATCACCTTTTTTCGTGTTTCCCTTGTTAAAAGTTATTTTAGATCATATATTTTTATCGCCTTATTCATAAATAATTTTTCATAAAAATTTTAAAAAGCTTTTTAATTTGCCGTTTGCAAACATTTAGAAACCTTTTTTTTAAGCTACTTTATTGTTTATGAATAAGGCTATTAGAAATTAGCACAATTAAAACACGTTCCTTATCGAAAAATTTATTATTAAGAAAATTTGCTGTCGTCACATTTTCTTTCAACATCCAATTCGACTTTGATTACTTTTTCTACAGATAGGTCATCGCCGCCAGAACGGCGCAATCTTGTATTCTATCTTTCTTGTCAAATATGCACTTAGATCTAACTGTCATACTACTATTAATGGTAACCATGAATATTCATTAAAATCGTTTCAGTTCGTAATAAAAGAAATTTACATACTGCTAGTCTAAATATATTTTTAAATATAAGCTACCTTTTTTAATTCTAAAATAAATCAACAATCCCAAGATTTATAAGAAAATTGTGTTCAAAAAATATGTCCCAAAGGATCCCTGTTGATATCATAATTCAAATGCAAATTAGAATAGAAATTTTGATGCATAAGATTTTCCGCGTTATTCATCATACAAATTTATCACCTTACCTGTCCGTATGTCGCTCTGGAAAGAAATATATTTTAATTTATATGTTTTCTTAAAAATAAATGCACATTTACCTATTTTTTCCACCGGCAGGCACGAATATGGTATTCAAAACAGAAACAGTGACAACGAATTTTACACACATTGTTGTATTTTAGCGCAAAACGATAAATTTCAAAAATATTTTAAATTATTGCCTGGAACATACACATTTATCGTTATTATTGAAAATGCAAGACTTGGCATGCATTTTTAATTTCTTATTTAATCAATTCAAATGAATAAAAACACATTTTTCTAAAATATTTCTCAATTTACATTTTAAAGTTTTTTCTGAAACTTGAATGTAACTCTGTGCGGAGAATGAGAGAATTGAAAATCAGGTGATCTCAGCTGTTTTCAAATTTAAACAAACAAAATGGCGCTTTCCATACTTGTAAGCCTATACAATGATATTAATGAATTCTAAAATCGTTTGTAGTTGTTGGTAGTTATAATTTTTTTTAGTTGAAAAATAAGTGCGTAATGCGTTTTTTTAAATGCGTATGAAGTTTTTTTACAGCTACAGCTTCAATTTTAATGAATTGTGGTCTACAAGCGTTTGTAGTTGATTGTAGTTTTAAAATATTTTTTAGTTGAAAAAATAAGTGCGTAATGTGTTTTTTTTTAATTTGTATGAAGTTTTTTACAGCTTCAGCTTCAAATTTAATGAATTGTGGTCTAGAATCGTTTGCAGTAGTTTGTTAAAAAATAAGTGCGTAATGCGTTTTTATAAAAATTTATATGAAGTTTTTTACAGCTACAGCTTCAATTTCAATAAACTGTGGTCTGGAATCGTTTGTTGTTGATTGTAGTTTTAAGTTTTTTACAGCTACAGCTTCAATTTTAATGTATTCTGATCTAGAATAGTTTGTAGTTGATTGTAGTTTATATTTTTTTTAGTTGAAAAATAAGTGTGTAATGCGTTTTTTTTTAATTTGTATGAAGTTTTTTACAGTTACAGCATCAATTTTAATGAATTGTGGTCTAGAATCGTTTGTAGTTGACTGTAGTTAAAATTTTTTTTTAGTTGTAAAATATGTGCGTAATGCGTTTTTTTTTATTTATATGAAGTTTTTTACAGCTACAGCTTCAATATTAATAAATTCTGGTCTAGAATCGTTTGTAGTTCATTGTAGTTGATTTTTTTTTCTGAAAAATAAGTGCGTATTCCGTTTTTTCAAAATTTATACGAAGTTTTTTACAGCTACAGCTTCAATTTTAATGAATTGTATTCTAGCATCGTTTGTAGTTGATTGTAGTTTTACATTTTTTTTAGTCGGAAACTAACTGCCTAATGCGCTTTTTTTAAATTTATATTGAGTCTTTTACAGCTACAGCTTCAATTTTAATGAATTCTGATCTACAATCGTTTGTAGTTGATTGTAGTTTAAAATTTTGTTTGACATGGTAATTAACTTCCTAATGCGCATTTTTTAAATTTATATTGAGTTTTTACAGCTACAGCTTCAATTTTAATGAATTCTGATCTAGAATCGTTTGTAGTTGATTGTAGTTTAAAATTTTTTGTAGTTGAAAAATAAGTGTGGAATGCATTTTTTTTTATTTGTATGAAGTTTTTTACAGCTACAGCTTCAATATTTTAGTTGGACACTAACTGCGAAATGCGTTTTTTTTTTAATTTGTATTAAGTTTTTTACGGCTGCAGAATCAATATTAATGCTTTCTGGTCTAGAATCGTTTGCAGTTGATTGTAGTTTTAATTTTGGTTTTTAATTGAAAAACAAGTGCGAATGGCGTTTTAAAAAAAATTTATATGAAGTTTTTTTCAGCTACATCTTCAATATTAATGAATTCTGGTCTAGGATCGCTTGTAGTTCATTGCAGTTAAATTTTTTTTGTTGAAAAATAAGTGCGTATTTCGTTTTTTTTTTTTAATTTTATTAAGTTTTTTACAGCTACAGCTTCAATATTAATGAATTCTGGTCAAGAATCGTTTGTAGTTGATTGCAGTTTTAATTTTTTTTTAGTTGAAAAATAAGGGCGTAATGCGTTTTTTTAATGTATATGAGATTGTTTACAGCTACAGCTTCAATTTTAATGAATTGTGGTCTAGAATCGTTTGTAGTTGATTGCAGTTTTAATTTTTTTTTAGTTGAAAAATAAGGGCGTAATGCGTTTTTTTAATGTATATGAGATTGTTTACAGCTACAGCTTCAATTTTAATGAATTGTGGTCTAGAATCGTTTGTAGTTGATTGTATTTAAAAAATTTTTTAGTTGAAAAATAAGTGCGTAAGGCGTTTGTTTTTTAATTTATATGAAGTTTTTTACAGCTACAGCTTTAATATTAATGAATTCTGGTCTAGAATCGTTTGTAGTTGATTGTATTTAAAAAATTTTTTAGTTGAAAAATAAGTGCGTAAGGCGTTTGTTTTTTAATTTATATGAAGTTTTTTACAGCTACAGCTTTAATATTAATGAATTCTGGTCTAGAATCGTTTGTAGTTGATTGTATTTAAAAAATTTTTTAGTTGAAAAATAAGTGCGTAAGGCGTTTGTTTTTTAATTTATATGAAGTTTTTTACAGCTACAGCTTTAATATTAATGAATTCTGGTCTAGAATCGTTTGTAGTTGATTGCAGTTAAAGTTTTTTTTATTTAAAAATAAGTGCGTATTCCGTTTTTTCAAAATTTATATGAAGTTTTTTACAGCAACAACTTCAATTTTAATGAATTGTAGTCTAGCATCGTTTGTAGTTGATTGTAGTTTTAAATTTTTTTTTAGTTGGAAACTAACTGCCTAATGCGCTTTTTTTTAATTTATATGAAGTTTTTTACAGCAACAACTTCAATTTTAATGAATTGTAGTCTAGCATCGTTTGTAGTTGATTGTAGTTTTAAATTTTTTTTTAGTTGGAAACTAACTGCCTAATGCGCTTTTTTTTAATTTATATTAAGTTTTTTACAGCTGCAGCTTCAATATTAATGATTTCTGGTCTAGAATCTTTTGCAGTTGATTGTAGTTTTAATTTTTGTTTTTAATTGAAAAATAAGTGCGTATGGCGTTTTAAAAAAATTTATATGAAGTTTTTTACAGCTACTGCTTCAATTTTAATGAATTCTGTCTTGAATCGTTTGTAGCTTATTTTTTTTTAGTTGAAAAATAAGTGCGTATTCCGTTTTTTTTTTTTAATTTATATAAAGTTTTTTACAGCTACAATATTAAGGAATTCTGGTATAGAATCGTTTGTAGTTGATTGTAGTTTTAGTTTTTGTTTTCAGTTGAAAAATAATTGCGGAATGTGTTTTTTTTTATTTATATGAAGTTTTGTACAGCTAAAGCTTCACTTTTAATTAATTTAATTAAAGAAGTCTGATGAGGAAATGTGGTGTTTTCCGAAATAGCTATCAATTCTACCATTTTTTCAAATTATTGTTGCTTTTCCACAATAAATTTTCATTTAAAAGACGGCCTCGAGCTCAAAATAAATTGTTGAATATAATTGTTATAAGGCCAAAAAATAACAAAAACAAATAACTTAAGGACGAGCACACCTAAAAGTTAAACATTCTAAAAATAGAATTATTAGCAAAAACCAACAATACCAACAACCACATGATCAAGTGAATTGCAGCGGAATAGCTGCGCTTGATTGTGTTGGCATAACAAAAAAGAAAATAGTGGAAAAAAGCAAACGATAATTTACAAGGCGTACTTAGCACGGTGCATAGGCAACTGGCTGAGTCAGTGGGATCGTCCGTTCGAATCCTACTGAAAGAAGTCTGATGAGGAAATGTGGTGATTTCCGAAATAGCTATCACTTCTACCATTTTTTCAAATAATTGTTGCTTTTCCACAATAAATTTTCGTTTAAAAAACGGCCTCGAGCTCAATATAAATTGTTGAAGTTAAAATTTTTCTTTATTTGAAAAATAAGTGCGTAATGCGTTTTTTTAAATGCATATGAAGTTTTTTTACAGCTACAGCTTCAATTTTAATGAATTGTGGCCTAGAATTGTTTGCTGTTGGTTGTAGTTAAAAATTTTTTTTAGTTGGAAACTGACTGCTTAATACGCTTTTTTTTTAATTTATATTAAGTTTTGTTTAGCTACAGCTGCAATTTTAATGAATTCTGATCTAGAATCGTTTGTAGTCGATTGTAGTTTAAGATTTTTTTTAGTTGAAAAATAAGTGTGTCATGCATTTTTTTTTTTATTTGTATGAAGCTTTTTACAGCTACTGCTTCAATTTTAATGATTTGTTGTCTAGAATCGTTTGTAGTTGATTGTAGTTAAATTTTTTTTTTGTTGAAAAATAAGTGCGTATTCAAGGTATATTCAACAAGGTAGAAGTGACAACTCAGTCGAGCTCTCTCATAGCTGACTGTAATGTCAAAAAATGTAAACAAATAAATTAATCCTTTGTTATGCATGTACCAAATTTTATCATTAGTGTTCGCGGAGCATTTGCCCTGAAGGAAATATTGGTCCAGTTGCTCGAAAAATATAGTCGTAGGTATAGTAGTTTTGTATCTAATGTATGTAATGCATAAGGTATGAGTTTTGATCTAAAATTGGTTACAATGTCACGCAGTAGCGCACAACGGGTACAATTAACGATTTACTGATATGTAGGCACTTAGTCATCGAATTTTCAGGTGCGTCGTTGGCATGCACAGAGAGTATCTGCTTAGAAAATCTTAGAACCCCGATTCAAATCGCATTTGGCAAAAGTTTTTTTTTATTTATTTTTTGTATATCTAATGTTGGTTACAATGTAATGCAGAAGCGGACAATTGGTCCGAGCCTAGGACATTCAATGTTAAATGCAAATAGAATTTTACATGTGCTTGGACCAAAATTTGGACTACTTACAATCACTTGTAGTCTAGTTTGTGGTGTGCTCTAAGTCTATTTCAAGATCCTAAAGGATGCTTATATAGTGNAAGTTTTTTTACAGCTACAGCTTCAATTTTAATGAATTGTGGCCTAGAATTGTTTGCTGTTGGTTGTAGTTAAAAATTTTTTTTAGTTGGAAACTGACTGCTTAATACGCTTTTTTTTTAATTTATATTAAGTTTTGTTTAGCTACAGCTGCAATTTTAATGAATTCTGATCTAGAATCGTTTGTAGTCGATTGTAGTTTAAGATTTTTTTTAGTTGAAAAATAAGTGTGTCATGCATTTTTTTTTTTATTTGTATGAAGCTTTTTACAGCTACTGCTTCAATTTTAATGATTTGTTGTCTAGAATCGTTTGTAGTTGATTGTAGTTAAATTTTTTTTTTGTTGAAAAATAAGTGCGTATTCAAGGTATATTCAACAAGGTAGAAGTGACAACTCAGTCGAGCTCTCTCATAGCTGACTGTAATGTCAAAAAATGTAAACAAATAAATTAATCCTTTGTTATGCATGTACCAAATTTTATCATTAGTGTTCGCGGAGCATTTGCCCTGAAGGAAATATTGGTCCAGTTGCTCGAAAAATATAGTCGTAGGTATAGTAGTTTTGTATCTAATGTATGTAATGCATAAGGTATGAGTTTTGATCTAAAATTGGTTACAATGTCACGCAGTAGCGCACAACGGGTACAATTAACGATTTACTGATATGTAGGCACTTAGTCATCGAATTTTCAGGTGCGTCGTTGGCATGCACAGAGAGTATCTGCTTAGAAAATCTTAGAACCCCGATTCAAATCGCATTTGGCAAAAGTTTTTTTTTATTTATTTTTTGTATATCTAATGTTGGTTACAATGTAATGCAGAAGCGGACAATTGGTCCGAGCCTAGGACATTCAATGTTAAATGCAAATAGAATTTTACATGTGCTTGGACCAAAATTTGGACTACTTACAATCACTTGTAGTCTAGTTTGTGGTGTGCTCTAAGTCTATTTCAAGATCCTAAAGGATGCTTATATAGTGTGTTAGTGTACTCGTGGATCCGGTCGTGCTTGTTTATGGCACACTTGCTTAGTTTGGGTATGTGCCTCAAAACCGATAACTTCTTCCCCACAGACACCTCAGGTACGGCCGAATCTTGGGATAATTGAAGCATTGGGGAATCGCAAGGTAGAGGTAGATACTGTGCCTGGGAACAAACGAGAGCGCTTAGAAATGCTCAGTTGCAATGGGCAACAAATATAAAGTGGGCCAGTGGTTCTCGCACACACACGAAGAGTATTCCAATGAAACACCGCAGCTATTGGCCCACCCTTTCCCTTCACTTGACAATCAAATGAAATCACTTCTACCTTGTTATGCCTTGGTGCGTATTCCGTTTTTTCAAAATTTATATGAAGTTTTTTACAGCAACAGCTTCGATTTTAATGAATTGTAGTCTAGCATCGTTTGCTAAATTTTTTTTTAGTTGGAAACTAACTGCCTAATGCGCTTTTTTTAATTTGTATTGAGTTTTTTACAGCTACAGCTTCAATTTTAATGAATTGTGGTCTAGAAACATTTGCTGTTGATTGTAGTTTTAAATTTTTTTTTTTAGCTGGAAACTAACTGCGTAATGCGTTTTTTTTTAATTTATATTAAGTTTTTTACAGCTGCAGCTTCAATATTAATGATTTCTGGTCTAGAATCGTTTGCAGTTGATTGTAGTTTTAATTTTTGTTTTTAATTGAAAAATAAGTGGGTATGGCGTTTTAAAAAAAAATTTATATGAAATTTTTTACAGCTACAGCTTCAATTGTAATGAATTCTGGTCTAGAATCGTTTGTGGTTGATTGTAGTTCAATTTTTTTTAGTTGAAAAATATGTGCGTATTCCGTTTTTTCAAAATTTATATGAAGTTTTTTACAGCTACAGCTTCAATTTTAATGAATTGTAGTCTGGCATCGTTTGTAGTTGAATGAAGTTTA
>NW_016158631.1:15847-31126 GCF_001687245.7 Rhagoletis zephyria
TTTTTTTTTTAATTTATATGAAGTCTTTTACAGCCTCAGCTTCAATATTAATGAATTCTGGTCTAGCAACGTTTGTAGCTGATTGCAGTTCTAAATTTTTTATAAATTGAAAAATAAGTGCGTATGGCGTTCTTAAAAAAATTTATATGTAGATTTTTTACAGTTGCAGCTTCAATTTTGATGAATTCTGGTATAGAATCGTTTGTAGTTGATTGTAGTTAAACTTTATTTTTTTTTGTTGAAATATAAGTGCGTTTCGGGTTTTTTTTTTTAATTTATATTAAGTTTTTTACAGCTACAGCTTCAATATTAATGAATTCTGGTATAGAATCGTTTGTAGTTGATTGTAGTTTTAATTTTTGTTTTCAGTTGAAAAATAATTGCGTAATGCGTTTTTTTTTTTATTTGTATGAAGTTTTTTACAGCTAAAGCTTCAATTTTAATGAATTGTGGTCTAAAATCGTTTGTAGTTGATTGAAGTTAAAAATTTTCTTTATTTGAAAAATAAGTGCGTAAGGCGTTTTTTTTAAATTATATGAAGTTTTTTACAGCTACAGCATCAATTTTAATGAATTGTGGTCTAGAATCGTTTGTAGTTGATTGTAGTTTAATTTTGTTTGTCGACAAATAAGTTCGCATTCCGTTTTTTTTAATTGTATGAAGTTTTTTACAGCTACAGCTTCAATATTAATGAATTCTGGTCTAGAATCGTTTGTAGCTGTTTGAAGTTTTAATTTTTTTTAGTTGAAAATTAAGTGCGTAATGGGTTTTTTTAAATGTATATGAAGTTTTTTTACAGCTACAGCTTCAATTTTAATGAATTGTGGCCTAGAATCGTTTTCTGTTGATTGTAGTTTTAAATTTTTTTTAGTTGGAAACTAACTGCGTAATGCACTTTTTTTAAATTTATATTAAGTTTTTTACAGCTACAGCTTCAATTTTGATGAATTGTGGCCAAGAATCGTTTGCTGTTGATTGTAGTTTTAAATTTTTTTTAGTTGGAAACTAACTGCGTATTGCGCTTTTTTTAAATTTATATTAAGTTTTTTACAGCTCCAGCTGCAATTTTAATGAATTCTGATCTAGAATCGTTTGCAGTTGATTGTAGTTTAAAATTTTTTTTAGTTTAAAAATAAGTGAGTAATGCCGTTGTATGTNATATGAAGTCTTTTACAGCCTCAGCTTCAATATTAATGAATTCTGGTCTACCAACGATTGCAGTTCTAAATTTTTTATAAATTGAAAAATAAGTGCGTATGGCGTTTTTAAAAAAATTATATGAAGATTTTTACAGCTGCAGCTTCAATTTTGATGAATTCTGGTATAGAATCGTTTGTAGTTGATTGTAGTTAAACATTTTTTTTAGTCGAAAAATATTTGCGAATCGCGTATTCCGTTTTTTCAAAATTTATATGAAGTTTTTTACAGCTACAGCTTCAATTTTACTGAATTGTAGTCTGGCATCGTTTGTAGTTGAATGAAGTTTAATTTTTTTTTTTAAGTTGAAAAATAAGTGCGTAATGCGTTTTTTTTTTTAATTTATATGAAGTCTTTTACAGCCTCAGCTTCAATATTAATGAATTCTGGTCTAGCAACGTTTGTAGCTGATTGCAGTTCTAAATTTTTTATAAATTGAAAAATAAGTGCGTATGGCGTTCTTAAAAAAATTTATATGTAGATTTTTTACAGTTGCAGCTTCAATTTTGATGAATTCTGGTATAGAATCGTTTGTAGTTGATTGTAGTTAAACTTTATTTTTTTTTGTTGAAATATAAGTGCGTTTCGGGTTTTTTTTTTTAATTGATATTAAGTTTTTTACAGCTACAGCTTCAATTTTAATGAATTGTGGTCTAGAATCGTTTGTAGTTGATTGTAGTTAAACTTTATTTTTTTTTGTTGAAATATAAGTGCGTTTCGGGTTTTTTTTTTTAATTGATATTAAGTTTTTTACAGCTACAGCTTCAATTTTAATGAATTGTGGTCTAGAATCGTTTGTAGTTGATTGTAGTTAAACTTTATTTTTTTTTGTTGAAATATAAGTGCGTTTCGGGTTTTTTTTTTTAATTGATATTAAGTTTTTTACAGCTACAGCTTCAATTTTAATGAATTGTGGTCTAGAATCGTTTGTAGTTGATTGTAGATAAAAATTTTTTTAGTTGAAAAATAAGTGCGTAGGGCGTTTGTTTTTTAATTTATATTAAGTTTTTTACAGCTTCAGCTTCAATATTAATGATTTCTGGTCCAGAATCGTTTGCAGTTGATTGTAGTTTTAATTTTTGTTTTTTGTTATTTTATGGCCTTATAACAATTATATTCAACAATTTTTATGAGCTTGAGGCCGTTTTAAGTGAAAATTTATTGTGGAAAAGCAACAATAATTTGAAAAAATGGTAGATGTGATAGCTATTTCGGAAATCACCACATTTCCTCATCAGACTTCTTTCAGTAGGATTCGAACCGACGATCACCACTGACTCAGCCAGTTGCCTACGCACTGTGCTAAGTTTGCCTTGTTAATTCTTGTTGCTTATTTCCACTATTTCACTTTGCTAAGCCAACTACAATCAAGCGCAGCTATTCCGCTTGTATTGCAGGGTGTTCCGATTGTTTAAAAAAAAGCGCAATTTCTGAAAAAAAAGCCAAAGCCGCCAATTTTTTTTTAAATAAAATTCATGAAATCAGCTTAACAAATCTTTTAGTTTAAAAATGAGATCTTGTTATAACATAGTTTTTAAAACCAAAATCGAATATAACACCTTCAGAGGGTAATAATAAATAACACAACACTTATATAATAGTGATGTACAAACAATTTTCTTTAAAAATACGCACATTTTTTAAAAATATTTGTTTCATCACATTTTGCAATAGGACTGCGCAATTATTAAATTTATTATAACTCATATTAATTGATTAATCGCACAATCCGCTTTTAAGAGCTCGGCGCTAAAAATTAAATAAAGTGTCTGAATCATTTACATTTCTGTTGTTGTCATATATTGAGCTATTCAATCTTGATGACATACTGTTTGATATTGGAAACGTTTTGCAGCAGAAACTATTAGCCTTCATATAACACTTTATTCGAACTATTGAATTAAGGCTTTCCAATCTCATCCCATTTCGAATCTTAGTTTTTGTTGAATTTATTACAGAAAAAACGCGCTCAACAAAAGCATAATAAAGGATAATAATATGAATTTACTGAATATATTATTCAAAATCGGAAGGAATGGCTCTGAGAAAAGTTATTCCATGGGAAAGTTAAAAGATTTAAACTGCTTTTCTTTCCTTCAAAACCAAATAGTGAATTTGCAGGTCCCGGAAACTCGCCCTCTTTTTTAAAAGTATTTATTTGACTAGGTAATCGTTTCAAAAGATGTTTGATAAGGGTGATCAAACATTTTTGACAGTATTTTAATATGCTTTTTAAGTCAAGTTTATCACGCAGTTTATTAGCCTCTTCTGTAAAATTATCGTGGGAAACTAAGTTTTGTATATTTTTATAATTGGAAAAAATTTATTTGAAGGGAAATAATCGCCAGTGGCGATTTCCTAAATTTTTACGCGCAAATATCCAAGAAAAATCGCCAAATCTGGACACTCTGGCGGAATAGCTGGGCTTGGTTGTAGTTGGCTTAGCAAAGTGAAATAGTGGAATTAAGCAGCAAGAATTAACAAGGCAAACTTAGCACAGTGCGTAGGCAACTGGCTGAGTCAGTGGTGATCGTCGGTTCGAATTAGAGCTGGAAAACTATCGATGGCACTATCGATAGTATCGATGGTTTTTGACTATCGAAAACATCGATAGTTTTGTAAGCACTATCGATAGTTTTCACTCATACATACATTTTTCAGTAAGAGTAAAATACGGCGGTACCTGTTTCATCTTGTGAGTCGGAAAGGACATTTAGCAAAGCAGGGCAAATAATTTCAGAGCGCAGATGCTTCTTGAAGCCAAAAATCGTTGAAAAGCTTTTGTGCCTAACCAAAATATGGACATATTTTAGCAGTTATGATCTCATTTTCAATAAAAGTTGTTATGTTTAATTTTTGGAATTTTTAATCAAAACTATCGATAGAACTATCGATAGTGTCGACATTTTCGATAGTATCGATACTATCGATGGTTGTGACTATCGACTATCGAAACTATCGATGGCTACGACTATCGATAGTTTTCCAGTTCTAGTTCGAATCCTACTGAAAGAAGTCTGATGAGGAAACGTGGGGATTTCCAAAATAGCTATCACTTATACCATTTTTTCAAATTATTGTTGCTTTTCCACAATAAGTTTTCACTTAAAACGGCCTCAAGCTCATACAAATTGTGAATATAATAGTTATGAGGCCATAAAATAACAAACAAACAAATAACTTAAGGACGAGCACACCTAAAAGTTAAGCATTCTAATAATAGAAATATTAACAAAAACTAACACAACCAACAACCACATGATAAAGTGAATTGCAGCGGAATGCTGCGCTTGATTGTAGTTGGCTTAGCAAAGTGAAATTGTGGAAATAAGCAACAAGAATTAACAAGGCAAACTTAGCACAGTGCGTAGGCAAATGGCTGAGTCAGTGATGATCGTCGGTTCGAATCCTACTGAAAGAAGTCTGATGAGGAAATGTGGTGATTTCCGAAATAGCTATCACTTCTACCATTTTTTCAAATTATTGTTGCTTTTCCACAATAAGTTTTCACTTAAAACGGCCTCAAGCTCATACAAATTGTGAATATAATAGTTATGAGGCCATAAAATAACAAAAAAACAAATAACTTAAGGACGAGCACACCTAAAAGTTAAGCATTCTAATAATAGAAATATTAACAAAAACTAACACAACCAACAACCACATGATAAAGTGAATTGCAGCGGAATGCTGCGCTTGATTGTAGTTGGCTTAGCAAAGTGAAATAGTGGAAAATAAGCAACAAGAATTAACAAGACAAACTTAGCACAGTGCGTAGGCAACTGGCTGAGTCAGTGGTGATCGTCGGTTCGAATCCTACTGAAAGAAGTCTGATGAGGAAATGTGGTGATTTCCGAAATAGCTATCACTTCTACCATTTTTTCAAATTATTGTTGCTTTTCCACAATAAGTTTTCACTAAAAACGGCCTCAAGCTCATAAAAATTGTTGAATATAATTGTTATAAGACAATAAAATAACAAAAAGACAAATAACTTAAGGACGAGCACACCTAAAAGTTAAAAACATTCTAATAATAGAAATATTAACAAAACCAACAACCACATGATCAAGTGAATTGCAGCGGAATAGCTGCGCTTGATTGTGTTGGCATAACAAAAATGAAAATAGTGGAAAAAAGCAAACGATAATTTACAAGGCGTACTTAGCACGGTGCATAGGCAACTGGCTGAGTCAGTGGGATCGTCGGTTCGAATCCTACTGAAAGAAGTCTGATGAGGAAATGTGGTGATTTCCGAAATAGCTATCACTTCTACCATTTTTTGAAATTATTGTTGCTTTTCCACAATTAGTTTTCGTTTTAATTTTTGTTTTTAATTGAAAAATAAGTGCGTATAGCGTTTTGAAAAAAAATTATATGATGTTTTTTACAGCTACAGCTTCAATTTTAATGAATTCTGGTCTAGAATCGTTTGTAGTTGATTGTAGTTAATTTTTTTTGTTGAAAAATAAGTGCGTATTCCGTTTTTTCAAAATTTATATGAAGTTTTTTACATCTACAGCTTTAATTTTAATGAATTGTAGTCTGGCATCGTTTGTAGTTGATTGTAGTTTAATTTTTATACCCGAGCGCACTTGTGCACAAGGGTATATTAATTTTGTTCACATAACGGTTGTTTGTAACAGCCAAAACGAATCGAGATAGANTTTGTTCACATAACGGTTGTTTGTAACAGGCAAAACGAATCGAGATAGATATAGACAAATGTATACATAAATGATCAGAATGAAAAGAGAAATCGATTAAGCGGTGACTGTCTGTCCCTCCGTCGTCTGTCCGTCCGTCTGTGCACATGATATCTCGACTAAAAATTGAGATATCTTAACGAAACTTGGCATGTGCCCTTCTTTCGGGCGTAGGACGGATGGTATTGAAAATGGGCAAAATCGGACAATAACCACGCCTACCTCCCATATAACGGTAATTTTCAGAAATACGAAAACTGCGATATTTTAGTAACTACTGAAGATAATTCACTCAAAATTGATATTTACAATAATTTTTAGACGAAAAATAAGAATATTATAAATTTTTGGAAAATGGGCGTAGCCACGCCCACTTATGGTTACATGTGTATATCTTGGTAACCACTGCACCAATTTCTTCCAAACTTGGCACAGTTGTAGTTGTTAGCATACCAAATGGCCGAAGAGGACAATAACCACGCCTACCTCCCATATAACGGTAATTTGGAGAAATACGAAATCTTCGATAAATCAATAAATATTAAAGCTAATTTACTCAAAATTGATGCTTGCAACAATTCTTTACCAAGAAATACGTTTATGATAAAATTTTGGAAAATGGGCGTGGCACCGCCCACTTATGATCACATATATGTATATAGGTAACCGTTCTACAAATTTGTACCAAACTCGATATTTTTATTTCAAATTTCTGAAATGCTTGAAACTTCAATATTTCGAAATTTAAGGAAGCTAATTTACTCAAAATTGATACACACCGGCTGACCATGTAGCGGTAGCTTTCGGAAAGGTGAAAATCATATACTTAGTACCTGCGCCGGGTATTTATTGTTCGGCTCCGCCCGAACTTAGATTTTCTTTCTTTCGTTTTTTTTTTTTATGTTGAAAAATAAGTGCATAATGCGTTTTTTATAATTTATATGAAGTTTTTTACAGCCTCAGCTTCAATATTAATGAGTTCTGGTATAGAATCGTTTGTAGTTGATTGTAGTTAAAATTTATTTATTTTTGTTGAAATATAAGTGCGTTTCGGGTTTTTTTTCATTTATATGAAGTTTTTTACAGCCACAGCTTCAATATTAAGGAATTCTGGTATAGAATCGTTTGTAGTTTTAATTTTTGTTTTCAGGTGAAAAATAATTGCGTAATGCGTTTTTTTTTTCAAATTTATATGAAGTTTTTTACAGTTACAGCTTCAATATTAATGAACTCTGGTCTATAATCATTTGTAGTTCATTGTAGTTTAAATAATTTTTTTTTGTTGAAAAGTAAAGCGCGTATTGCGTTTTCTTAAAAATTAATATGAAGTTCCTTACAGCTACAGCTTCAATTTTAATGATTTCTGGTCTAGAATCGTTTGTAATTGATTGTAGTAACAATTTTTTTGTTGAAATATAAGTGCGTATTGCGTTTTTTTTTTAACTTTTATGAAGTTTTTTACAGTTACAGCTTCGATTTTATTGAATTGTGGTCTAGAATCGTTTACTGTTGATTGTAGTTTTAAATTTTTTTTNTAATTTTTTTTTGTTGAAAAGTAAAGCGCGTATTGCGTTTTCTTAAAAATTAATATGAAGTTCCTTACAGCTACAGCTTCAATTTTAATGATTTCTGGTCTAGAATCGTTTGTAATTGATTGTAGTAACAATTTTTTTGTTGAAATATAAGTGCGTATTGCTTTTTTTTTTTAACTTTTATGAAGTTTTTTACAGTTACAGCTTCAATTTTAATGAATTGTGGTCTAGAATCGTTTACTGTTGATTGTGGTTATAAATTTTTTTTTAGTTGGAAACTAACTGCGTAATGCGTCTTTTTATACCTGAGCGCACTTGTGCACAAGGGTATATTAATTTTGTTCACATAAGGGTTGTTTGTAACAGCCAAAACGAATCGAGATAGATATAGACAAATGTATACATAAATGCTCAGAATGAATAGAGAAATCGATTAAGCCATGTCTGTCCACCGTTACGTCTGTCCGTCTGTCCGTCTGCCCGTACGTCCGTGTACACGATAACTCGAGCAAAAATTGAGAGATCTCAACGAAATTTGGTATGTAGGTTTCCGTTAATCCAAGGTAGGTTGGTATTGAAAATGGGCGAAATCGGACTGTAACCACGCCCACTTCCCATATAACGGTAATTTCCAGAAATACGAAAACTGCGATATTTTAGGAACTACTGAAGATAATTCACTCAAAATTGATATTTGCAATAATTTTCAGACGAAANTTTTGGAAAATGGGCGTAGCTACGCCCACTTATGGTTACATGTGTATACCTTGGTAACCGCAACACCAATTTCTTCCAAACTTGGCACAGTGGTTGGCCTTGATACAGCATACTTAACGAACGAAAATTTTAAACATCGGACAATAACCACGCCCACATCCCATATAACGGTAATTTTCGGAAATACGAAAACTGCGATATTTTAGTAACTACTGAAGATAATTCACTCAAAATTGATATTTACAATAATTTTTAGACGAAAAATAAGAATATTATAAATTTTTGGAAAATGGGCGTAGCCACGCCCACTTATGGTTACATGTGTATATCTTGGTAACCGCTGCACCAATTTCTTCCAAACTTGGCACAGTTGTAGTTGTTAGCATACCAAATGGCCGAAGATAACCACGCCTACCTCCCATATAACGGTAATTTGGAGGAATACGAAATCTTCGATAAATCAATAAATATTAAAGCTAATTACTCAAAATTGATGCTTGCAACAATTCTTTACCAAGAAATACGTTTATGGTAAAATTTTGGAAAATGGGCGTGGCACCGTCCACTTATGATCACATATATGTATATCGGTAACCGTTCTACCAATTTGTACCAAACTCGATATTTTTATTGTGCTTGCCACGTAAAAGCAAAGCGTTGAAAATTATTGAAATCGGACTAAAATTACGGCCGCTTTTCATATAACGGTTAATTTCGGAAATGCTTGAAACTGCATTATTTCGAAATTTAAGGACGCTAATTTACTCAAAATTGATGCACCCCGGCTTACCATCTAGCGGTAGGTTTCGGAAAGGTGAAAAAACATATATTTAATACCTGCGCCGGGTATTTAATGTTCGGCTCCAACCGAACTTAGACTTTCTTACTTGTTTTAGTTTATATTAAGTTTTCTACAACTACAGCTGCAGTTTTAATGAATTCTGATCTAGAATCGTTTGTAGTTGATTGTAGTTTAAAATTTTTTTTTAGTTAAAAAATAAGTGTGTAATGCGTTTTTTGAATTTATATTAAGTTTTTTTACAGCTAAAGCTTAAATTTTAATGAATTGTGGTCTAGAATCGTTTATAGTTGATTTTAGTTAAAAATTTTCTGTATTTGAAAAATAAGTGCGTAAGTCTTTTTTTTATTTAATTTATATGAAGATGTTTACAGCATCAATTTTTAATGAATTGTGGTCTAGAATCGTTTGTAGTTGATTGCAGTTAAATTTTTTTTTTGTTGAAAAATATGTGCGTAATGCGTTTTTTTTTAATTATATGAAGTTTTTTATTGCTACCGCTTCAATTTTAATGAATCCTGGTCTAGAATCGTTAGTAGTTGATTGTAGTTAGATTTTTTTTGTTGAAAAATAAGTGCGTATTGTGTTTTTAAAAAAATGTATATGAAGTTTTTACAGCTACAGCTTCAATTTTAATGAATTTTAATTCTAATGAAGTCTAGAATCGTTTGCTGTTGATTTTAGTTAAAATTTTTTTTTTAGTTGGAAACTAACTGCGTAATGCGCCTTTTTTTAATTTATATTAAATTTTTCGCAGCTATAGCTGCAATTTTAATGTATTCTGATCTAATATCGTTTGTAGTTGATAGTAGTTCAAATTTTTTTTGTTGACAAATAAGTGTGTAAAGCCTTTTTTTTATATGAAGTTTCTTACAGCTACAGCTTCAATTTTAATGAATTGTGGTCTAGAATCGTTTGCAGTTGATTGTAGTTTTAATTTTTGTTTTTAGTTGAAAAATAAGTGCGTATGGCGTTTGTTTTTTAAATTATATGAAGCTTTTTACAGCTACAGATTCAATTTTAATGAATGCTGGTGTAGAAACGTTTGTATTTGATTGTAGTTAAAAATTTTCTTTATTTGAAAAATAAGTACGAAAGTCATTTTTATTTAAGTTTTTTACAACTACAGCTGCAGTTTTAATGAATTCTGATCTAGAATCGTTTGTAGTTAAAAATTTTTTTTTAGTTGAAAAATAAGTGCGTAATGATTTTTTTTAGTTTATATGAAGTTTTTTACAACTAAAGCTTAAATTTTAATGAATTGTGGTCTAGAATCGTTTGTAGTTGATTGTAGTTAAAAATTTTCTTTATTTGAAAAATAAGTGCATACATAAGTCGTTATTTTTTAATTTCTATGAAGTTGTTTACAGCTACAGCATCAATTTTAATGAATTGTGGTCTAGAATAGTTTGTAGTTGATTGTAGTGAAAACTTTTTTTAGTTGAAAAATATGTGCGTAATGCGTTTTTTTAATTATATGAAGTTTTTTTACAGCTACGGCTTCGATTTTAATTAATCCTGGTATAGAATCGTTTGTATTTGATTGTAGTTTAATTTTTTTTTGTGCAAAAATAAGTGCGTATTGGGTTTGTAAAAAAATGTATATGAAGTTTTTACAGCTACAGCTTCAATTTTAATGAATTTTAATTGTAATGAAGTCTACAATCGTTTACTGTTGATTGTAGTTTAATTTTTTTTTAGTTGGAAACTAACTGCGTAATGCGCCTTTTTTTTATTTGTATAAAGTTTTTCACAGCTATAGCTGCAGTTTTAATGAATTCGGATCTAGACTCGTTTGTAGTTGATTGTAGTTCAAAATTATTTTTAGTTGACAAATAAGTGTGTAATGCGTTTTTTTTAAATTTATATGAAGTTTTATACATCTACAGCTTCAATTTTAATGAATTGTGGTCTAGAATCGTTTGTAGGTAAAAATTTTTTTAAATGAAAAATAAGTGCGTAAGGCATTTGTTTTTTTTTAATTTATATGAAGCTTTTTACAGCTACAGATTCAATTTTAATGAATGCTGGTCCAGAATCGTTTGTAGCTGATTGTAGTTTTAATTTTTGTTTTAGTTTAGAAATAAGTGCATAATGCGTTTTTTTTTTAATTTATATGAAGTTGTTTTCAGCTACAGCTTCAATTTTAATGAATTCCGGTCTAGAATCGTTTGTAGTTGATTGTAGTTTTAAAATATTTCTTAGTTGGAAACTAACTGCGTATTGCGTTAATCAATTTTTATGAATTCTGGTCAAGAATCGTCTGTAGTTGATTGTAGTTTTAAAATTTTTTTTAGTTGAAAAATAAGTGTGTAATGCGTTTTTTTTATTTATATGAAGTTTTTTACAGCTACAGCTTCAATTTTAATGAATTGTGGTCTAGAATCGTTTGTTGTTGATTGTTACAAAATAAGAGTGTAATGCGTTTTTTTTTTTATTTATATGAAGTTTTTTAAAGCTACAGCTTCAATTTTAACGAATTGTGGTCTAGAATCGTTTGCTGTTGATTGTAGTTAAACATTTTTTTTTTAGTTGAAAACTAACTAACGAAACTTGGTACCTTCAATTATTTCGGGCGTAGGACGGACGGTATTGAAAATGGGCAAAATCGGACAATAACCACGCCTACCTCACATATAACGGTAATTTTCAGAAATACAAAAACTGCGATATTTTAGTAACTACTGAAGATAATTCTGTCAAAACTGATATTTACGAAAATTTTTAGACAAAAAATAAGAATATTATAAATTTTTGAAAAATGGGCGTAGCCACGCCCACTTATGGTTACATGTGTATATATTGGTAACCGCTGCAGAAATGCTTGAAACTTCAATATTTCGAAATTTAAGGACGCTAATTTACTCAAAATTGATACACACCGGCTTACCATGTAGCGGTAGCTTTCGGAAAGGTGAAAATCATATACTTAGTACCTGCGCCGGGTATTTAATGTCCGGCTCCGCCCGAACTTAGATTTTCTTACTTGTTTTTTTTTTTTAAGTTGAAAAATAAGTGCATAATGCATTTTTTTAATTTATATGAAGTTTTTTACAGCCTCAGCTCCAATATTAATGAATTCGTAGTTGATTGTAGTTAAAATTTATTTATTTTTGTTGAAATATAAGTGCGTTTTGCGTTTTATTTTTAATCTATATGAAGTTTTTTAGAGCTACAGCTTCAATTTTAATGAATTGTGGCGTAGAATCGTTTGTAGTTGATTGTAGTTAAAAATTTTATTTAATCGAAATATAAGTGTGTATGGCGTTTTTTTAATTTATATGTAGTTTTTTACAGCTACAGCTTCAATTTTAATGAATTCTGATCTACAATCGTTTGTAGTTGATTGTAGTTAAATTTTTTTTGTTGAAAAATAAGTGCGTATTGCGTGTTTTTTTAAATATATATGAAGTTTTACCAGCTACAGCTTCGAATTTAGTTAATTGTGGTCTAGAATCGTTTGTAGTTGGTTGTAGTTTAAAATTTCTTTTAAGTTGAAAAATTGGTACGTAATGCGTTTTTTTTAAATTTATATGAAGTTTTTTACAGCTACAGCTTCAATTTTAATGAATACTGGTCTAGAATCGTTTGTAGTTGATTGTAGTTTTAATTTTTTTTAGTTGAAAAATAAGTGCGTATGGCGTTTTTTTTTAATTAATATGAAGTTTTTTACAGCTACAGCTTCAATTTTAATGAATACTGGTCTAGAATCGTTTGTAGTTGATTGTAGTTTTAATTTTTTTTAGTTGAAAAATAAGTGCGTATGGCGTTTTTTTTTAATTAATATGAAGTTTTTTACAGCTACAGCTTCAATTTTAATGAATACTGGTCTAGAATCGTTTGTAGTTGATTGTAGTTTTAATTTTTTTTAGTTGAAAAATAAGTGCGTATGGCGTTTTTTTTTAATTAATATGAAGTTTTTTACAGCTACAGCTTCAATTTTAATGAATTCTGGTCTAGAGTTGTTTGTAGTTGAATTTTTTTGTTCAAAAATAAGTGCGTAATGCGTTTTTAAAAAAATCTATATGAAGTTGCAATATTAATGATAGAATCGTTTGCAGTTGATTGTAGTTTTAATTTTTGTTTTTAGTTGAAAAAAAAGTGCGTATTGCGTTTTTTTTTAATTTATATGAAGCTTTTTACAGCTACAGCTTCAATTTTGACGAATTCTGGTCTAGAATCGTTTTTAGTTGATTGTCGATTCAACAATTTTTTTTTGAGTTGAAAAATTAGAGCGTAATGCGTTTTTTTTAATTTATATAAAGTTTTTTTTTTTCAAGGTACAGCTTCAATTTTAATGAATTGTGGCCTAGTAGCGTTTGTAGTTGATTGTAGTTAATTTTTGTTTTGTTGCAAAATAAGTGCCTTATGTGTTTTTTTTAATGTATATGAAGTTTTTTACAGCTACAGCTTCAGTTTTAATGAATTGTGGTCTAGAATCGTTTGCTGTTGATTGTAGTTTTAAATTTTTTTTTAGTTGGAAACTAACTGCGTATTGCGTTAATCAATTTTTATGAATTCTGGTCAAGAATCGTCGGTAGTTGATTGTAGTTTTAAAATTTTTTTTAGTTGAAAAATAAGAGTGTAATGCGTTTTTTTTATTTATATGAAGTTTTTTACAGCTACAGCTTCAATTTTAATGAATTGTGGTCCTAGAATCGTTTGCTGTTGATTGTAGTTAAACATTTTTTTTTTTTTGTTGAAAACTGACTGCGTAATGAGTGAAAATCTCTCAAGTTGGCCACCCAAAATTGGATTTTTTCAAAAAAATAACTTTATTCGGTTTACAACCATAAAAAAATATTATTTGAACAGTTTTGCAAAACTCGAATTTTTACAAGAGTTATTGTTAATAACTTTTTTTTGATGAATTCAATAATTATTATTATCCACTGATTCATAGGATGTAGCTTGCTGACTTATGGCATTATAATAGTGAATTAGACACGCTTTAGCCTGATTGTTTCGATTTTTCAAAAAATCGTTAGTTTGTACAAAATTTCAAATTTTTATAAAAAAAATTTATAAACAAATGGAAATATTTATTACTTCTCGATCAGATATTTGAATCGTTTACATTGAATATCAATCGTTATTCTATAATACATTATTTAAAGAAAAAAAACACGGAAACTTGCATGAAGTCAAAAGTTATACATTTTGCTCGCTCCTGCCACGGATTCTTTTGCTTTCAAGCCGCGTGCCGCGCGGACTCGCAGCGAGCGTGGTGCAAAAATTGATTTATATACAAGGCATAGATTATCTAATACAATATTTTTATACCCGAGCGCACTTGTGCATAAGGATATTATATTTTTGTTCACATAACGGTTGTTTGTAACAGGCAAAACGAATCGAGATAGATATAAACAAATGTATACATAAATGATCACAATGAAAAGAGAAATCGATTAAGCGGTGACTGTCTGTCTGTCCATCCGTCCGTTCGTCCGTCCGTCTGTGCACACGATAACTCGAGTAAAAATTGAGATATCACAACGAAACTTGGTACCTTCACTTCTTTCGGGCGTAGGACGGACGGGCAAAATCGGACAACTGTAATCGGTGTAACGGTAATTTTCATCATACAAAAAACGCGATATTTTAGCAACTACTGAAGCTAATTCACTCAAAATTGATATTTACAATAATTTCACTGGACCACAAATTTCAACTTTTTCTCTTTACCAGAAACGCCGTTATGAAATTCTTATGTAAAATCAACCCCTGATTCCGAAAATCATGGTTNTATGTAAAATCACCCCCTGATTCCGAAAATCAAGGTTATTTTTAATTCTATGGTACCGTTTTTGAGATATTTGCAATTTACCGTTTTTGCAATTTGCACGGTTTGAAGCTTTTAAAAGGTAATAAAATTTTCTATAAACTGTGTGACAACAATTTAAATTTGTGTCATCCGATGTTAAGGTGACATATAGTAGAACTCGTCACGAACCATTTTCCAAACACTATACCAAGAAAGACAGTATATGCTACTGCAACGACATCCCTGGTTTATTCAAAGAGTTTGGTCAAACATATGATTCAAAAGAGTGGCGATTGTTCATAGACGGCAATAAACTGAGTTTGAAGGCTGTATTATTGCATATTGGTAACAAAAAGCCTTCTATCCCGATTGCACATGCAGTAAATACAAAGGAAACCTACGAGGAAATGCAAAAAATACTCAAATTTATCAAATATGAAGAGCATGATTGGAAAATATGTTCTGATCTCAAAGTCGTTGCAATGCTATGCGGTCTACAAAGTGGCTACACCAAGCACTGCTGCTTCCTCTGCAAGTGGGATAGCCGAGCTCGTAAGGACC
>NW_016158631.1:31329-41710 GCF_001687245.7 Rhagoletis zephyria
ACTACGTCAGAAAGGATTGGCCGGAAAGAGTCGAGTTTACCGTTGGTGTGGATAACATCAAATACACCCCTCTTGTCAAGAAAGAGAAAATCATACTTCCACCCTTACACATCAAGCTCGGTCTCATTAAAAAAAAATAAAAGGTTTTCGAGATCCTTCCCCGCAAAGTACAATTTTTTTTATATTTTTACAAAAAAAATTGAAAAAATCGGTAATGATTGTTCGTTATCTTTGAATCTACAGGGCCTAGCAAAAAGTGTTGTATGCGCAGCTTATAGAAAATTTCATTACCTTTTAAAAGCTTCAAACCGTTTTGGAATTGCTTAATTCGTTCTTGAGATATATATGATTAAGTGGACCCAATTTTTTTTTTTTGCAAAAACGGTAAATTGCAAATATCTCAAAAACGGTACCATAAAATTAAAAATAACCTTGATTTTCGGAATCAGGGGGTGATTTTACATACGATTTTCATAACGGCGTCTCTGGTAAATTTTGGCCGTCGACCAGTGTTTTTAGACGAAAAATAAGAATATTATAAATTTTTGAAAAATGGGCATAGCCACGCCCACTTATGGTTACATGTATATATCTTGGTAACCGCTGCACCAATTTCTTCCAAACCTGGCGCAGTTGTTGGCCCTGGTACAGCATACCAACATGCCAAAAATTTTTAAAATCGGACAATAATCTCGCCCACATCCCATATAACGGTAATTTGGAGAAATACGAAATCTTCGATAAATCAATAAATATTAAAGCTAATTTACTCAAAATTGATGCTTGCAACAATTCTTCAACAAGAAATACGTTTATGATAAAATTTTGGAAAACGGGCGTGGCACCGCCCACTTATGATCACATATATGTATCTCGGTAACCGTTCTACCAATTTGTACCAAACCCGGTATGGTTATTGTGCTTGCCACATAAAAGCAAAACGTTGAAAATTTTTGAAATCGGTCTAAAATTACGGCCGCTTTTCATATAACGGTAAATTTCAGAAATGCTTGAAACTTCAGTACTCCGAAATTTAAGGACGCTAATTTCGGAAATGTGAAAAACATATGTATGTATATTTAATATTTGCGCCGGGTATTTAATGTTCGGCTCCGCCCGAACATTGACTTTCTTACTTGTTTAAAGTTGTATACATAAATATGTACATACAGAACATGCATATTTATATATGTATGTATGTATGTATGTATGTATGTATTTATGTATGTACATATGCATGTACTTTGTCTTTACAGAAAAAAATAAGTAAAGAGGATAGCATAATTGTTTGTGCCGCAGAAACAAAAAACAACTAGACACTTTAACCCCCCCAAAATAGTTTGCTACTTGTAGCAGTTATGCAGCCGTCCACATAGCCAAAATTTGGCAACACAAAGCAGAAATATCGCGTGCGTCGGTCGCAGCTGTTGCAAATTAATAAAATGATGTTAAATATTTTTTCCTTTTAATCAAATGAGAGCAACAAATATAATTTTTCATGCAATTATTGGTATGAAATATTAATTTATCTGTCGTCAATATGTTAATTTAGTGGCCGAAGCATTCTCTGCCAAGCTTCATTGTAGAAAGCATACTTTTAACGTGCATACGCAACGCCAAAGCTGCAGGTATGTGGACCGGCCTCTATTCTTTTTTACGCAAATTTTCCCATATTTACATATACATACATACATATGTCCTTGAACAACAACCCACAAATACATTTTTTTACTGAGGATTATATTTCGTTCAGGTATGCAGCATAACTACTACAAGTAGAAAATTATTTTGGGGGCGTTAAAAAGTGTTTAGTTGTTTTTTGTTTCTGCGGCACAATCGATTATACCATCCTCTTTACTTATTTTTCTCTGTAAAGACAAAATACATGCATATGTACATACATACATAAATACATACATACGTGCATATATAAATATGCATGTTATATATGTACATTTTTATGTATACAACTTTAGAAAACATTGTATTAAATAATCTATGCTTTGTATATAAATAAATTTTATTTTTTTCCGTTCTCTGGTTGCACCACGCTCGCTCCGAGTCCGCGCAGCACGCGGCATGAAAGCAAAAGCACCCATGGCAGGAGCGAAAATAATTTATAACCTTTGACTGCATGCAAGTTTCCGTGTATTTTTTTTTTTCTTTTAAATAACGTATTAAGTATAGAATAAGGATTGACATTCAATGTAAACGATTAAAAAATCTGATTGAGAAGTAATAAATATTTCCATTGGTTTATACAAATTTTTTATAAAACCTAATATTTTTTTACAAAATAATGATTTTTTGAAAAATTTAAACAATCAGGCTAAAGCGTGCCTAATTAGCTATTATCATCAAAAAAAATCGCCACGCTGAATTCATCAAAAAAAAAGTTAATAACAATAACTCTTGTAAAAATTCGAATTTTGCAAAATTGTTCAAATTATATTTTATTTTATGGTTGTAAACCGAATAAAGTGATTTGTTTGAACAAATCTTGACCATCCAATTTTGGGTGGCCCACTTTAGAGATTTTCACTGTAATGCGTTTTTTAATTTATGTGAAATTTTTTACAGCTACAGCTTCAATTTTAATGAATTCTGGTATAGAATCGTTTGTAGTTGATTGTAGTTTAAAAAATTTTTTTAGTTGAAAATAAGTGATTAATGCGTTTTTTTTAATGTACATACATATATGAAGTATTTTACAACTCCAGCTTCAATTATAACGAATTTTGGTCTAGAATAGGGCTGCCATAATCCTGAACCCATCGACCAGGACTATTATTCCCTATAAATACAGTTTCTTTGGTTCTGGCGTTGCATTATTTTGAAGTATTTTCTGATATTATAGCAATGTAGTTTTGTGGTACAATCCGTAGAGCTAAATGATTGATGATGATGAAGCGCTCAAGTTCTGATTTTTGTAACCATAAAAGAACAGAAAGAGAAATTTCTTGACGGTGACGTAACTTGGGAAAATGTTTTGCGCTTTTAACGTGGTCTTGAAGGCTTGTCTTACAACCATTAGCAAACTTACACATATCCTACAATGCGCTTCATGATCATTTTTGCCATTTTGTATATGCATAACATAAAGATAATTTGTTGGGCTATCTGAAGTGAAGCCATTCTAAACGACTTACCCAATAACGACTGGAAAAAGTGCTTCTCTGCATGCTTCCTAGAAAGGGGTTTCCTATTTAAAATTTACGCGAATGTAATTAAGTATATGTTTATATTATTTAGCATTACAAATATGATTCAATAAGCATTTTAAGTCTCAACAAAATATATTTTATCTGAACCTTAAATATTTAAATTCCTTAAAGAAATATGATTTGTATGAACTAAAAAAGCTTTAAAAGAACTTCTTCAAAAGGCCTTGAGAAGAACGTCCTACAAACGCCCTTCTGGAAGCTCTTCTTTGAGTAGCAAAAGCAGAAGCCTTTCAATTTGTGCCACTCCGTACAAAAAAGGAAGGCCGTGTACCTGTTCAGGAGCTTGCACATTTTTGGCTTTGCTTGAAATTTTAACCAAAAAAACTAAACAGAAAGGAAGTAAACTCACCAGATATTGTTCACCATATTAGAAACAATGTTTCATTATTGATTTTCAACTACTAATGCTTTTTTTTCAAAGCAAAAATCTGCTAAAAATTTGATGGGTGTCTGCATTGACCTTCATTAAAGAAGCAGGACAATTTAAGTGTGGACCAGGACACCAGGACTATTTGTTTAAATCAGGACAAATCCTGGAAAACGAGGACGTCTGGCAGCCCTAGTCTAGAATCGTTTCTAGTTGATTGCAGTTTTAATTTTTATACCCGAGCGCACTTGTGCATTTTNGTTGTTTGTAACAGGCAAAACGAATCGAGATAGATATAGACAAATGTATACATAAATGATCAGAATGAAAAGAGAAATCGATTAAGCGGTGACTGTCTGTCCGTCCGTCCGTCCGTCTGTGCATACGATAACTCGAGTAAAAATTGATATATCTTAACGAAACTTGGTATGGGCACTTCCTTCGGGCGTAGGACGGATGTTATTGAAAATGGGAAAAAACGGACACACCTACCTCCCATATAACGGCAATTTTCAGAAGATTATTCACTGAAAATTGATATTTAGCCGCTGCACCAATTTCTTCCAAACTTGGAACAGTTGTTGGCCTGGATAACCATACCAAATGACCGAAAAGTTTTAAAATCGGACAATAACCACGCCCACATCCCATATAACGGTAATTTCGAGAAATACGAAATCCTCGATAAATCAGTAAATATTAAAGCTAATTTATTCAAAATTGATGCCTGCAAAAATTCTTTACCAGGAAATACATTTATGGTAAAATTTTGGAAAATGGGCGCGGCACCGCCCACTTATGATCAGATATATGTATCCCGGTAACCGTCGTACCAATTTGTACCAAACTCGGTATGGTCATTTTGCTATCCAGACAATAGCATAAGGCTGAAAATTATTGAAATCTGACTAAAATTACGGCCGCTTTTCATATAACGGTAAATTTCAGAAATGCTTGAAACTTCAACATTTCGAAATTTGAGGACTCAAAATTTATACTAAAAACATTCCCTTGAAAAGAAGTAACATTGTTTGGAATTTTGGAAAATGGGCGTGATATCGTCCAAATATGACTATATAAGTTTATCTCATTATGTCTAACTGAACGTTCTATCGAAGATGTTTAAAATAGGGGTAAAAGAACCCCGGCTTACAATGTAGTGGTAGTTTTCGGAAAGGTGGAAAGATATATTTAATACTTGCGCCGGGTGTTTAATGTTCGGCTCCGCCCGAACTTAGACTTTCTTACTTTTTTCTTTTTTAATTGAAAAATAAGTGCGTATGGCGTTTTTTAAAAAAATGATATGAAGTTTTTTTACAGCTACAGTTTCAATTTTAACGAATTCTGGTCTAGAATTGTTTGTGGTTGATTGTAGTTTAAATTTTTTTAGATGAAAAATAAGTGCGTAATGCGTTTTTTTTACATTTTACAGCTAGTTTGTAGTTTAATTTCATTTTGTTGAAAAATAAGTGCATATTGCGTTTTTTTTGTTAATTTATATGAAGCTTTTCACAGCTTCAAATTTAATTAATTGTGGTCTAGAATCGTTTGCAGTTGATTGTAGTTTATAATTTTTTTAAGTTGAAAAATAAGTGCTTTATGTGAAGACTTTTACAGCTACAGCTTCAATTTTAATGAATTCTGGTCTAGAATCGTTTTTAGTCGACTGTATTGTTTTTTTTTTAGTTGAAAAATAAGTGCGTATGGCGTTTCTTTTTTAATTTATATGAAGTTTTTTACAGCTACAGCTTCAATTTTAATGAATTCTGGTCTAGAATCGTTTGTAGTTGATTGTAGTTTAAATTTTATTTTTATTGAAATATAAGTGCGTGTTGTCGTTTTAAAAAAATTTATATGAAGTTTTTTTACAGCTGCAGCTTCAATATTAATGAATTCTTGTATAGAATCGTTCGTAGTTGATTGTAGTTTTAGATTTTTTTTAGTTGAAAAATAAGAGTGCAATGCGTTTTTTTATTTATTTATTTTTTACAACTACAGCTTTAATTTTAATTAATTGTGGTCTAGAATCGTTTGCTGGTGATTGTAGTTAAACATTTTTTTTTAGTTGAAAACTAACGGCGTAATAAGTGAAAACCTCTCAAGTGGGCCACCCAAAATTGGATGGTCAAGATTTTTTCAAACAAATAACTTTATTTGGTTTACAACCATAAAAAAATATAATTTCAACAGTTTTGCGAAATTAAAATTTTTACAAGAGTTTTTGTTATTAACTTTTTTTTGATGAATTCAGTAATTTTTTATTATCCGCAGATTCATAGGATGTAGCTTGCTGATGTTTTGTAAGATAATAGTTAATTAGACACGCTTTAGCCTGATTGTTTCGATTTTTCAAAGAATCAANGGGAGCAGTACAAAAGCAAAGTAAAAAATAAATTTTTAAATTTCTAGCAACGCTCAGAAATAAATGTAATTTTGAGCAAGGCATATTTAACAAGGTAGAAGTGACAACTAGCTCGAACCCTCTTGTNGTTTCCATTGAATATCAATCCTTATTCTATAATACATTATTAAAAAAAAACACGGAAACTTGCATGCAGTCAAAAGTAATACTTTTTTTTCGCTCCTGCCACGGATGCTTATGCTTTCATGCCGCTTGCCGCGCGGACTCGAGCGTGGTGCAACCAGAGAACGGAAAAAAATAAAATTTATTTATATACAAAGCATAGATTATCTAATACAATATTTTTTAAAGTTGTATATATATATATATGTACACACATACATAACATGCTTATTTATATATGTATAAATGTACACAGCGGGGCCAGAAGCGCTCCATTGNATATATGGTCCTGATTTGCAGTAATTAATTTGAGAAAGAATCTTAATCTTTATGTGTATATACATATATACATATAAGGGGAAATCTTTTGAAATGGGGACATTCTGCGTACTGGCATATTGTTTCTGAAAAAAAGCAGCTGCACTGCCAAGTGCGGTTTCTGTACCTTCGTCAATACTATTTATATGTGTAAATGTCAGTAAGTAAATAGTTATTCANATATTCAGCAGTAAGCGCTCCCTTCCTAATTTCATACTTCATTGTATTTTAACATTGTGTGTCATTAGAAAGAAGCGCTCCCTTGCTGCTCCCAAAGGAGCCCTTCGTGAGCGCTTCAACTAAAGCATTTAAAAAGCGATGCATGCAAATTTTAATTTTTATATTATATTTTTGTTTTAATAAAAGAATGGCGTTTTTGTAAACCATTTGATGGTTTTATTAGGTGTACTTATAAACATGTTTTTTTTTCTTTTCTTTGTGGTATACATTCGGAAATACATACATACATACATGTTTGCACATAAATTAACTTTTTTCAAAAGAAAATATTTTATGTTACTATTCCCACCATGCAAAACATGAGAAATAGGCAACAATCGTCAATGGCAACAAATTGGCGACTCACCGGTTTATTGCTGTGGTGACAAATCGGCAACATTTCTTTCATGTCAACTTTGGAATAAATAAGTTATCAAAAATTCCTAAACTTATAAATTTCGCGTCGATAGTATTATCCAAAATCGTCTAATTTTTACCAGGGACAGAATTGAAAAAATAGGAAGCCCCATAGGGAAAGAAAGAATTATTTCTGTTTCTATATAAGTTCCAATTTTGTATACAAAAAAGGATTGAAGTATTAAAAAGAATGCAATTATTCCAAATATCGCCTGAAGCGATAAGAAAATAACTCATTCAGGTAATAAGAAAACGACTCGCCCAGGCTAGTTGCCTTCGGCGGACGTTTTAGAGCGACTGGTAATAGGAAATCGACACGATGGCAATATTACCGGCAATAAATTTGTTACCGAGGGCGGAACGTTTTCTTATTGCCGGCAACAAAAATTGCTTGGTGGGTTCACAATGATATTTATTTCTGAGCATTGTATGTATGTGGGTATGTATTTATGTACCCTACGGAACTGAAAGTTAGCGGCTCCCAAAGGAGCAAGTAGGGAGCAGTACAAAAGCAAAGTAAAAAATAAATTTTTAAATTTCTAGCAACGCTCAGAAATAAATGTAATTTTGAGCAAGGCATATTTAACAAGGTAGAAGTGACAACTAGCTCGAACCCTCTTGTAGCCATAGTGTAATAAGCAAAGTGAAATCAATATATGACATATTTACTTTTTATACGCTTATATGACAACGGTTTTGTCATTGCGTTAACCCATTTGAAACTAGTCATAGAGTAATAAGCAAAGTGAAATCAATATATGATATATTTACTTTTTATACGCTTATATGACAACGGTTTTGTCATTGCGTTAACCCATTTGAAACTAGCAACATTATAAATTAGTTTCAAAATAAAAAAAATTTGATTTCAAATCAAAAAATAATTGTTTTAGAAATTAAAGAACAAAAAGAAAAATATCGTTCAAAATGCCAGTTACTTGCTGTTTATGCAGAAGCACCTACAACAATGAGGTAGCTATGTTTCGTGTGCCAACAAATGTTACGCAAAGGGAGTGGATAAATGCGTGTGGTGTTAAACTACCTAACTGGATCATCGAAAGTTTGCACTCTGCACTTCAACTCGAATGAAATCATTTATGCAAGTATTAACGCCACAAGAAGACGCCTGGATCCAGATGCAGTACGATCAAAGATGTTACCTGCTATTTCATCAGATGACAGGTAATGATCAAAGTGAGGGTATGTTCTCAAAGGCATATCGTGAAAACAACGTCCAATAACAAATACAACCGCAGTGCGCCAAACAGATGTGAAGTATCGCAAAAAATTTATACTTTCGCCAATTTAGTAACAATATATGGTCCTGATTTGCAGTAATTAATTTGAGAAAGAATCTTAATCTTTATGTGTATATACATATATACATATAAGGGGAAATCTTTTGAAATGGGGACATTCTGCGTACTGGCATATTGTTTCTGAAAAAAAGCAGCTGCACTGCCAAGTGCGGTTTCTGTACCTTCGTCAATACTATTTATATGTGTAAATGTCAGTAAGTAAATAGTTATTCACCCAAAAAAATATGGCTTAAATTACAAATTTGTTTGCTAAAATCGAGAAAATCAGGAAATTTCTAGTGCAACTCGCAAAAATTCTGAAAAAAATATTGCAGCTTTGAAAGTCTATCTCAATCAAATTCTCCAATAGGGCGTCTTTCAAATAAATTTGGAAACAGAGGGTTGTTGAAAAGTTTTTTGAGATAGGGCGTTTTCGAACTGGCTGCCGAGATAAGTCGATCTTCCACTCAGTAGTGACACTAATGGTGTTTTCGTTTCTACCAAAAAATTTCACCTTTTGATTGCCCATTTCTCTTTTCGTGTGTGAATAAGGACTAAATTTGCAGTGATACCATTTAACAGGGTTGAGTGTAACACCAAATACATTTTGCACCGTGGAAGGGCAACATTTTTTTGAAGATACGAAATCACTACAAGTATGCTCCATTTGGTGTTCCCAACGCAGATAAGTTATTCCTCATCTCTTGCCAAGGCAACGATGACCCTTTTCAGGGGTATGGGAATGTCTTCTATACCATCATGACCTTGCAATAAAAGAAGTTGTGTTTGAATCGCTAAGCCATAATGCGTTCGTACATATGTATGTAGCTTTTGTTATATGCTTCATCGTATCATACGTGAACCAAAGCCGAATGAGGGTTAATGTAATCAAATTTACGAATTGTTTACATTGAAATTTTCAAATAAGCGTACGTCAAACATTGATTTAACTTTGTTTATTACATTATGCTTGTAAAACTGTAAACAAACAAATTAACCCTATGAGGTGCGCGTGCTATGTTTGCTACAAATTAGCATGAATTGTACCTCATCATGGTAAAATTATACCAGGTGTAGTAATAAGAGCGAGATGAGAGATTTGACCCTATCTTATTCGAAAATTTGCCTTTAAAAATTTGTATAAGATAGCCGCATGTCAGGAAAATAAAGCGAGAAAGCTTTTTTATTATTTCACCTGCTTATAATTTTATCATGGAAATGCATCAGCATAAATACAAACATATGTATGTACGTATACTCATTTTAAGGATTACTTCAATATTACCTTCAAAGAATTTTAGCTGCTTTTTGGTTGTTTGTGTTTCCGACAGGGTAAGAGTATGATGTATTGTGGAACTATTTTCCGTCATCCCTTGTCAAATTTGATTTGGAGACAAACCGGTTTCGGCGTTGTGCCATTTTCAGTGTCATTTTTCGTTCTGAATAGTTCGCATCTTTACCCGTCAATACCAACAACAGAGACAATGGATATTTTATTTAGAATATTACTCGGCAAAACGGAAAAAAATCGCAAAAGAAATTATCAATACTTTGAAGACTACGATAAACCAAATTATTTCCGATTTAACAACAAAATATACAGACAAATAAATGGACTAGGAATGGGTAACCCAACATCGGCTATACGGAGGTGTTCATGCAAAGCCTAGAGGAGAAATATATGGAGCATCTCACACCCAATTTAGGGGTCAGCTTCTACGCTAGATATGTGGACGACATAATATGCATAATAACGGGGACAAAGAGGAGCAGATATTAGACTACCTTAATGAACAACACAAAAATATAGCATTCACGATGGATAAGGAAGAGAAAGGAAAACTCAACTATTTGGATCTAACGATTAAAATAAACAAGACCACCAACAGACTGGAATACGAGATATACAGAAAGCCCACAGCGACCGACACAGTAATACATGAAACCTCTAACCACCCACAACAACATAAAAACGCAGCATTTAGACAATTATTAACTAGACTTGAGCGAACCC
>NW_016158631.1:45730-46759 GCF_001687245.7 Rhagoletis zephyria
GTAATAAGCAAAGTGAAATCAATATATGATATATTTACTTTTTATACGCTTATATGACAACGGTTTTGTCATTGCGTTAACCCATTTGAAACTAGCAACATTATAAATTAGTTTCAAAATAAAAAAAATTTGATTTCAAATCAAAAAATAATTGTTTTAGAAATTAAAGAACAAAAAGAAAAATATCGTTCAAAATGCCAGTTACTTGCTGTTTATGCAGAAGCACCTACAACAATGAGGTAGCTATGTTTCGTGTGCCAACAAATGTTACGCAAAGGGAGTGGATAAATGCGTGTGGTGTTAAACTACCTAACTGGATCATCGAAAGTTTGCACTCTGCACTTCAACTCGAATGAAATCATTTATGCAAGTATTAACGCCACAAGAAGACGCCTGGATCCAGATGCAGTACGATCAAAGATGTTACCTGCTATTTCATCAGATGACAGGTAATGATCAAAGTGAGGGTATGTTCTCAAAGGCATATCGTGAAAACAACGTCCAATAACAAATACAACCGCAGTGCGCCAAACAGATGTGAAGTATCGCAAAAAATTTATACTTTCGCCAATTTAGTAACAATATATGGTCCTGATTTGCAGTAATTAATTTGAGAAAGAATCTTAATCTTTATGTGTATATACATATATACATATAAGGGGAAATCTTTTGAAATGGGGACATTCTGCGTACTGGCATATTGTTTCTGAAAAAAAGCAGCTGCACTGCCAAGTGCGGTTTCTGTACCTTCGTCAATACTATTTATATGTGTAAATGTCAGTAAGTAAATAGTTATTCACCCAAAAAAATATGGCTTAAATTACAAATTTGTTTGCTAAAATCGAGAAAATCAGGAAATTTCTAGTGCAACTCGCAAAAATTCTGAAAAAAATATTGCAGCTTTGAAAGTCTATCTCAATCAAATTCTCCAATAGGGCGTCTTTCAAATAAATTTGGAAACAGAGGGTTGTTGAAAAGTTTTTTGAGATAGGGCGTTTTCGAACTGGCTGCCGAGATAAGTCGATCTTC
>NW_016158631.1:46782-47883 GCF_001687245.7 Rhagoletis zephyria
CATGCAAATTTTAATTTTTATATTATATTTTTGTTTTAATAAAAGAATGGCGTTTTTGTAAACCATTTGATGGTTTTATTAGGTGTACTTATAAACATGTTTTTTTTTCTTTTCTTTGTGGTATACATTCGGAANTCATCATGGTAAAATTATACCAGGTGTAGTAATAAGAGCGAGATGAGAGATTTGACCCTATCTTATTCGAAAATTTGCCTTTAAAAATTTGTATAAGATAGCCGCATGTCAGGAAAATAAAGCGAGAAAGCTTTTTTATTATTTCACCTGCTTATAATTTTATCATGGAAATGCATCAGCATAAATACAAACATATGTATGTACGTATACTCATTTTAAGGATTACTTCAATATTACCTTCAAAGAATTTTAGCTGCTTTTTGGTTGTTTGTGTTTCCGACAGGGTAAGAGTATGATGTATTGTGGAACGATTTTCCGTCATCCCTTGTCAAATTTGATTTGGAGACAAACCGGTTTCGGCGTTGTGCCATTTTCAGTGTCATTTTTCGTTCTGAATAGTTCGCATCTTTACCCGTCAATACCAACAACAGAGACAATGGATATTTTATTTAGAATATTACTCGGCAAAACGGAAAAAAATCGCAAAAGAAATTATCAATACTTTGAAGACTACGATAAACCAAATTATTTCCGATTTAACAACAAAATATACAGACAAATAAATGGACTAGGAATGGGTAACCCAACATCGGCTATACGGAGGTGTTCATGCAAAGCCTAGAGGAGAAATATATGGAGCATCTCACACCCAATTTAGGGGTCAGCTTCTACGCTAGATATGTGGACGACATAATATGCATAATAACGGGGACAAAGAGGAGCAGATATTAGACTACCTTAATGAACAACACAAAAATATAGCATTCACGATGGATAAGGAAGAGAAAGGAAAACTCAACTATTTGGATCTAACGATTAAAATAAACAAGACCACCAACAGACTGGAATACGAGATATACAGAAAGCCCACAGCGACCGACACAGTAATACATGAAACCTCTAACCACCCACAACAACATAAAAACGCAGCATTTAGACAATTATTAACTAGACTTGAGCGAACCC